>NC_057809.1:595530221-595830221 GCF_018294505.1 Triticum aestivum
CCAACAACACGTGACAGTACGCGCGCCCAATATTATTGTGGGCAAACAGTTTACGTTCCCGAGGTGGGCGATGTGGTAATAACCCAGGAGCATATAATGCAGGCTGAAACTCTCAACATCACAGTTGGACAACTCCTCGAGATTGAGGACATGCCTGTGCTTACAAAGGAGGAAATAAAACGGAAATATGCCTGGGGCCAACCTTTGGTCAAGCCAGAAGAGGTCAAGAAGCTCCCAACGAGAATGTATGAATTGCATCAATGGTACATGGACATTACCAAGAGATCCGATCGAGAGTCCCTCATGGTGCAAGTCAAGAAGGATCATTACTACCATCAGAAACCTGTGACCGTTGAGTATTCTGAAATATTTCAGTTATACAATCAAGACGCACTCGACAAATCTATCGTCAGTTGCTATTGTCTGTAAGTGATTTCTTTCTGTAATTTAAGTCTCAAGCTAGCTGTAGTGATCCTTTTGATCAATCATTACCTGTAATTATCCTCACTATATTCTTTTCTGTGGTATTATGCAGGATGAATATGTATGAAATGAGAAAAGGTGGACGCTATGGCATTGGGTTCATTGACCCAAACACCGTTAATGAATACACATCGAAAATAAACAAGCATCATGAAAAGTAGGTAGAGGATAGCATGCTAGAGTTCTTGAAGCGCCTCAAATACAATGAAGATATACTACTTCCTTACAACTTCCAGTGAGTCACACTTTCTTGTACTACAAATTCTCTGTTTTTGCCTACTAGCTAGCTACATGTTTTTGCTTACATATGCCCGCTTAATTAAGACATGCAAACGTGTGTGCATGCAGATTTCACTGGATCTTGTGTATCATTAAAGTTGATGCCGGAAAAGTTGAAATACTGGACTCACTACTCAAATCAGATAGTGACTATAACATCTTGTTTGGGATAGTCAACAGGTAATTTCAATCATTATTAACTATATATCTCGGCCTATTTAGTTCGTCATTTCATGATATGAACTATTTAATAACCCCTTTATTCATTTTCTTTGTCGGCGGGCAGGGCTTGGGCAAGGTTCATCAGCGTCACGGAAGGCGAATGGAAACAACAGCTGAAATGGTTTCGACCCAAGGTAAGTAATTAAGTAGTACTAGCTAGCTAGATAGCTGCCATCTCTTTAATTATCATGCTTGATTAATTATTATCTGATCAAATTAAATTCCATTCTCGTAATAAAGGCCCTGAAGCAGGCGCAGGGGACTGATCTATGTGCATTCTGCGTTTGCGAGAACATTCGCATGATGGCGTCCGAAAGGAGCAGATCTCAAAGACGGGAATGGGTACGCTTGTCAGAACACTATTCACAATTTTTACACCATTATCGATATCTAGTCACACAACTAATACACATGCATATTGATCTCCTTCTTAACAGTTCACAGAGGTGCGGGACAAGCTCCTAGAAACGGAGTGCGTAGAAGCACTTCAAGAGGAAATAGCGGGATTTTTGCTCGACCGGGTCATAAATCCGAAGGGAGAATACTATTACCCGCTACCGCCCCCATCGACCAGGTCATGAACCACTTCCAATTGTCATCGTGCTCCGAAGGCACCAATTAGGCTAATGCCACTGGCTTCGAAGGCAACATGCATATGTAGGAGAAATTGTATATAGCTATACATGTGTGTATGTGTGAATTAATATGGTGGTTTGTGAGACATTGATGATATATATATGATTGGTTCTACTAGAAATTCTATATATATAATATGCATAACGTGTACAATGTGTAGTATCGTAAAATACCAGCAAATGAAAAAGAATTAAAATGGAAAACACAAAATTAAATGAAAAAGAAATCATAAAACCAAAACCCCCCAAACATTTTAGTACCGGTTGGTGTTACCAACTGGTACTAAAGGGCTCCCGGCCCCCGGAGCTGGCTCGTGCCACGTGGTTGCCCTTTAGCACCGATTCGTGCTGAACCGGTACTAAAGGGGGGGGGCTTTAGTGCCCACACTTTTAGTGCTGGTTATGGAACCGGCACTAAAGGGCCTACGAACCGGTGCTATTGCCCAGTTCTGCACTAGTGTCTGTCACACCGGCCCCTTCAATATAAATGTATAATCTCCTGTTTTCGTTGCCTTTCGGATGTCTCACGTCGCAGACTTTTCTTTGCAGGCCGACGAAACCCCGTGCACCATATTGTACACCATCGGCGACCAAAAGGTGGACGTGGGGAAGGAGATGATAATGGAGCCGAAGGAACCATTGTTCCACAGCCGGCCGATCCCCCCGAACGTCTTCAAGGTTTCCGTGGCCAGTGTCAAACCGGGCCACGAGAATTTGCCTCCTCCAGTACTACTGGGGGATGACGACGAGACACCGCGGCGGCTTGGTGATTGTTGCAATGCTGGGTGGGTCCTGTTGTGGCCATAGAGTCCGCTTCGTCTGGAGGCGGCCGGGAGCACACCCACGAGCACGCAGCCTCAGCAAGGTATGAACATCAACACCCCACCAACCTAATTATCGTCAGGTGTCGAGTTGGGTGATAGCGGACAGGGTAAGGAGGAGGCTCCATCAGTCGCTGATGACGTCGCCATGGATGAGGATGAGGACGATGATGGCGCTGCTGAACAGTATGTCTATACTGGCGCCTCCTCAAGGTTTGAGCGTCATGAGTCGGTGTCTGAATTGCCGTCTCAACATATTATAGATGACCTTCCGGTAGTAAAGAAGTTTAGGAAGAGAGCGAGGAAAGACAAAAAAGTTGTTTCTATGATCCAGCCGCCTCAGCAGCCTCGGCTTCAGGACCGTATAGATATCCCCGGTGCGGATAAATGGCATATCCCTGGTCAACCAATCCTACCTGCAACAGCGCTACGGGCCAGATTCGGCGATCTAAAGAGACTTCATGACAATGTGTTGCGGGTAGAGAAAGACCTCATCGCCTCGAAAGATCCAGGATACCCACTCTACGTGGTTAATGTTCCGCGGCAAATGTCATACGTCGACAGCTTCCCCGCAGATAAGTTCTTCCTCCGATTCGATTACATATTCGACATGTTTTACGTAAAGAAGCTGGATTTTACGTTTGTCCGCCTTTATGCCTTGCACATGAACTACATCATCGGGGTTGAGCAGATATCTCATATCTGTGTCGCTGACCCATACTACATGCACGAGGGCTTCTTGGGAGTCTGCGCAAATCACCGTGAATACTCGAGGGATTACATCGTCAGTTTCATGCTCACCAATAAGGACAAGGGGGCGATTCTCGTGCCTTATCATCCCGTGTAAGTCATCCGCGCTGCTATCCTTCCTTTGATTTCAATCATTCATTTGCACGGTGGAGGCTAATTAATTTGAGGACTTATTTTGCGCAGCGGCGGGCGTGCCGTCCTCATCATCCTCTACCCCCGATTCTCCCACGCTCTTTACTTGGACACGTCGAAGAACATTCACAAAAAGGATTACACCCACATAAAGGATGTTCTCGACAGTGCTATGTATCACTACCAATCACTGGGTGGAGAGGTCAGGGACAAGAAGATGAGGGGCGGCAGGGTCGCCTTCGGCCATAAGACCAACTTCTGCTGCATCCAGCAACCGGACGATTCTCTTAATGATGGATTCTATGTCCTACACCACATGCTGGAGTACAGACGGGATCACCAGAACCTTCGCATGGCACCTTCTTCCGGCGATGCCCATATTCTGCAATGGACAAAGGACATAGGAGATATCGAGGATCATCGACTTCGAGCTGAGTTCTATAACATCCAGCGCGAACTGGCCCAAATCATCATGAAGGAGGTCGTTGGAAAAACAGGGATGTTCTACGGAGAAGGACAAATGTCGCGGGAAGACGTCCGAACATGGATAGCCTCTCAGCGTCTCGACCTGAAGCCTTTCACTAGGCTCGGGGACTATCTCCCTGACTTGGATGAATGGAACGACATGTTGGAGTGATTGTCGATATATGACAATGTGTCCGTTTAGTCCATACTTTCTGTATGACAAAACTTTGAGTTATGCACGGTGAAACTTTATTTGTGATGTAATTAAACCATCCTCCTCCTCGACTAGCAAAAATCACTCTAGTTAGGGCATTTTGGGATACGATGAACTTTGTTATTTATGCTTATGATATGTTGTTTTTATTTTTGCCAAGTCTGTCTCTTTCTGTTGCTCAACTATATATGTTGCATATCATCGACTCATGTGATGATGCAGGTGCATAGATCATAGATGGCGAAGAAGTGCTATGCCAGGAGTATATATACGACAAGGAGCCAGAGTGTCAGGCCCTTCCGGTTTCCGAGCGACAGGCAGTAGTTAGTTTAGAGGTTCACGCTAATGCGAAAGAGGGATACGAACTCATGTTCTCAAAGTGATAGCTCTTCTCGCGTATATCATTGTTTAGATGGATGACGATGTATTTGCATATCATTCGAGACTTGTATCACTATTTTCGAGATGATGACGAGAGACCACTTTGTGTTGGATGATGATTATGATGATGACATGATTTGATGAGACTAATTGTATGTATATGCTATGATTACATTTGTATGGTTATGATATGCTAAAGATTATTGTATAAAGCCTATTCAAATACAAAACAAATACAAAACAAATATGCAGGAAAAAAACTAATAAATAAACTAGTAGTAGTGAGGGGGGAAATTTAGCAGTAGCGCCGCATTGTCAGTAGCGTGCCCCAACAAACAGCGCTGTAGATAATATCAGTAGCGCCCTTTCCCAAAGAGCGCTATAGCTATTCATGTATTGCAGTAGCGTGGGACAACCGGCGCTACTGCTATACGTTAGCTGTAGCGCCCTATTAGTAGCGCCGGTGCCCGCGCTACTGAGAGGCCCAAAACCCTCGCTGCTAGTAGGCTTTTCCCTAGTAGTGGAAGGGGATCGAAAAAATTGCAACTTCTCCAATAAGTCGCTAAGACACCTGCCCCACGGTGGGCGCCAACTGTCGTGGATCTAAGACTAACATTAGAATATGGGGTAAGTATGATGCGGCAAGATCCTAGCTATGGAGGAGTTGTACACACGAGTTTTACGAGTTCAGACCCTTCTCGGAGGAAGTAACAGCCCTACGTCTCGGTGCCCTGAGGCGGTCGATTGGATTATATGTGTGTGCGTTTACAAAAGTGTGAACCCTTGTCCCAGAGGAGGAGGGTGGCTTATATAGAGTGCGCCAGGACCCCAGCTCCCCTCCGTTACACAGGGTTCAATGTTCATAAAGGAGGGGCATTACTGGTAATGTCTGCAGTAAAGTGTTATAAATGCCCATAAAGCTATGGTTTAAGTCTTGACC
The DNA here is from genome assembly GCF_018294505.1 of Triticum aestivum. NCBI lineage: Eukaryota > Viridiplantae > Streptophyta > Magnoliopsida > Poales > Poaceae > Triticum > Triticum aestivum. The sequence goes on from NC_057809.1 coordinate 595,535,544, forward strand.
ATTGCAGAGTGGAGAGCTTCTCATCTTCTGGTGGTCGAGTGTCTTCAAGGTGGTCGAGTGAGCGCATCTTCATGGTCGAGTGGACGATGGTTTCTCTTCGACTGCTTATGATTCTTTGCAGAGATGTCCTTGGGGAGGGTATGTCGGACAGGTCCATGATCCTACCCTAGGTACATAGCTTCATCAGCTGGTGGGTGGCCCCCCTCTGTTACTTCTTGCGCTCGGTATTTTTTATATATTTTGGAAATAAGTTCCGTGAAGTTTCAGGACTTTTGGAGCTGTGCAGAATAGGTCTCTATTATTTGCTCCTTTTCCAGCCCAGAATTTCAGCTGCCGGCATTCTCCCTCTTTATGTAAACCTTGTAAAATAAGAGAGAATAGGCATAAGTATTGTGACATAATGTGTAATAACAGCCCATAATGCAATAAATATTGATATAAAAGCATGATGCAAAATGGACGTATCAAAGACGCATGACTACATCAACCGCGTTGTCATAATGCTTCCGCTTACGGTCTACGAGGGTACGTAGACAACACTCTATCCCCTCTCATTGCTATACATCACCTAGATGGATCTTGCGTGTGCGTAGGAAAATTTTGAAATTACTATGTTCCCCAACACGTTCATCCTCATCCATTCGGGGATTTTTGTTTCTTCGCACCGAACGTTATTCAGGAGATTTGTTAGCATTGAAACGACACCGTCTGCAACAGCGCATCTCCCACTGAAGCTTGTGTCCCTAGCCGAGTGCTCGAGGAGGGCAATGCTCGATGCACGGTGGGCATGTTACATATGCGGTGATCCGCGGGGCTTCTTTTGAGGAGTTGTTTGTTTGGAGGGTTGTCGGCTGCTTTTAGTCCCGTGCACGGTTGGTGGCAGTGTTTTGTAATGTGATGTTGTTGTGTGGATGGCTTACATACCATTCTTTCGCTTTGATGCACGATGCACATGTTGAACAGCACCCACGAAAGGATTACGACTCCACCATGCTCATCCTCATCCATTCAGGGATTTTTGTTTCTTCGCATCGAACATTATTTGGGACATTTGGAAGCATTGAAACGACACCGTCTACAACAATGCATCTCGTCTTGAAGCCCACGTCCCCAGTCGAGCGATGAGGAAGGCAATGCCTCATGCACGGCAGGCATGTTATGCGGTGATCTACGAGGCTACATTACAACGTTGTTTCCGTGGAGGGTTTGTCGAGTAGCTACTTTTAGTCCGGTGGGCGCTTGGTGGCAGCGTTCGTAATGAGGTGATGTATCGTGGATGGCTCACATACCATTCTTTCGCTTTGATACATGATACACATGCTTATACATATTTTAGAAGTATGCTTTTTTCTACAAGAATCTAGATATAGTTAGTTCTCACATCATGGACGGCACCCCGCGAAAGGATTACGACTCCACCACACTCATCCTCATCCATTCAGGGAATTTTGTTTCTTCGCACCGAACGTTATTTGGAAGCATCGAAACGACACCTTTTGCAACAATGCATCTCCTCTTGAAGGGTTTGTCGACTAGCTACTTTTAGTCTGGTGATCCGCGGGGCTTCTTTACAGCGTTGTTTGTTGGAGAGTTTGTCGAGTAGCTACTTTTAGTCCGGTGGGCGCTTGGTGGTAGCGTTCGTAATGAGGTGATGTATCATGGACGGTTTACATACCATTCATTCGCTTTGATACACGATACACATGCTTATACATATTTTAGAAGTATGCCTTTTTCTACAAGAATCTAGATATAGTTCTCACATCCTTGACGGCACCCGCGAAAGGATTACGACTCCACCACACTCATCCTCATCCATTCATGGATTTTTGTTTCTTCGCACCGAACGTTATTTGGAAGCATCGAAACGACATCGTCTGCAACAATGCATCTACCCTTGAAGCCCACGTCCCCCAGTCGAGTGCTGAGGAAGGCAATGCCTCATGCACGGCGGGCATGTTATGCGGTGATCCGCGGGGCTTCTTTACAACGTTGTTTGTTGGAGGGCATGTCGAGTAGCTACTTTTAGTCCAGTGGACGCTTGTCGGTAGCGTTCGTAATGCGACGATGTAGCGTGGGCGGCTTTTATACTCTTTTGCTTTTCATCTTTAATATACATTTACAGTATTATGTATGACACGCATATGCAAATATATCTTTTTTCAAGTATGATAATTCTCATCCAGGTGAGAAGTAAGCAAGTTTAATCTAGTCTTCACTTTACAAGAAACCCATGGATAGTTCTACCCACGAAAACCCTGCGCTCTACATATTGGATGTAATAAGATCTTAATCATCTTCTCGAGGTAAAAATAAAGGAGCATGGTAAACATGTTTTCTTCCTCTTTTGGCAGCATTGGCGTGGCCAGCATTTTTCTCTCGCAAAAGATCCCCTCCGGGTGAAAAACGAGCTCCACAGGATAATAGTAATAATAACAAACCATCTGCCAAGAAAAGAAAGAAAAAGAAAAAACGCATGGCCCACCGGGGGCTCAAACCAGCACGTGTTCCCCCCGGCCTCTCGTCCCTCGACTCGGATAAATACCTCCTCTCCCCTCTCTCCCCCCGTCTCCGTAAACAGAGAGAAGAGAGAAGAGAAAGAAACCAGCAGCAAATCCCACATCCGCCTCCGCCTTCCCTTCCTTTTCCTGCCCCCGATCGAAACAGAGAGCTAGCTAGAGATATTCCCGCGAATCTTCTGCTCCGATTCCAAGCCCGTCCCGGTCTCGGTCGCGCCCCACTCCTCCTTCAATCCTTCTTCACCGGAACCTGCGGCGGCAGTTCGAGTCGAATCGCTCCTCCTCCTTCGTCGTCGTCTTGGCGAGGCAGAGCAACAGAGGCCGGGAGGAAGAAGAAGTCGTCGGCGGCGGCGAACCGGACATGTGCGTGGAGGGATTCGAGGACGCGCAGATCGAGAGGCCGGCGGATTTCGCGGTGGGCAACCCCCCTCCCCTCCCCTCCCCTCCCCTGTTCTACGCCCATTCGATTTGACTCTGTTTTCTTTCCTTTTCTTGCGATGTTCTTGCCCCTGTGTGGATTCCGCTCGCTGAATTCGGTGGTTTCTCTGTCCGCCGCGAGAACATGAGGCCAAAATAGATGTCTTTCTTTCTCCTTTCGTCCATGATTCGTGCGTGTTAGTTGTTGCTCCGGTCTGGACGGTCGATTAGTCGAGGAGGAGAAGAAGAAGAAGAAGAAAAAACCCACCAGTGAGTTGGTTGCTTCGTGCACACACTTTGCGTGCTGCGCGAATGCTTCCGTTTCTCCCCTTCCCTTTCCCTGAAAAATCCAGAGCCAAGTAGGAGTAGCAGAGACTATTTGGCACTAGTTTACTTATTGCAGCTGGAATTAATGAACTACTCCCATTATCTCATCTTTTACAAGAACATACTACTAGTAGTAATATTATCCTGTTATTATTCTTATTTTTTATTAGCAAGAATTACTAGTAAGCAATATTTTCCCATTATTATTATTATTATTATTATTATTATTATTATTATTATTATTATTATTATTATATCTCCCTTGTGCGTAAGGTGTGAAGAATTGTTTGTTCGGCGGCCCAGAAGTTTCTAGCTGGGATTAAGCCAGCCGGGGCGGCGTGCCGCAAAAGCGAAATCTTTTTTGTTGTCCTGGCTCGGCGGATGTCATGCCCCATGTCTGCTTCTGCATGTGCATTGTTGTTCACTTGTTCTTATGCGGTGCTTCTGATCCTGTGATCAAAATCCTCGTGTGGGATTTCCAGTTGACGTGGTTGCTCTGCCATCCATTCGTCCGCCGTCACAGGATATTTGCACAGAGAAAGATATTTGCATCTGAAAGTTAGGACAAACTGAACTGTTCACAAAAATCAACGTCTGCAAAGTTCACACTTGGTAGTAGTGCTTGGTTCCTTTCTTCTTCTCCCACTAATTGAGGTTAAATACTACTAACACCAAAGAGGGTGTCCTTTACATGTTTTTAACAAGTGTTGGGGAAAGATTTATGGTTCAACAAATGGTAATCATCCATCATCATCATCTGTGTTCTTTAGTCTTTACATGTAGAACAGTCAGCGCTGGTAAAGTTCAGATAGTGCTGTGCCCCTTTCTGCATTGAGGCTAAGGAAAAGCTGGCCTTTCCCGTGCTGTGAAGCCTCCTAGGACGACACGTCCTTGGCAATTTCCTGGTGATGTACGTGCCTTTCTAGGTCTGAATTACATAATCATGGGGCCGCTTTGTCCCTTTAGCTTGCAATTATGGGTTGCAATGCCGGCAGGCAGGTAGTGGGCTGTGGGGTGGTGCTCAAGAATGTACACCTGGAAGCTTGACATTCCTCGGCTAGTCAGTACTCAGTAGCACCTTCTGGGGCTTGTGGTTTGCGGTTTTGTCAGTGCGTTCCTGTGCATTTTGGGGGGTTTTGTTTATGATTGCCCACACTCGAAATGGCTACTCGTGGCATTCTTTGTCGAATAAGGGATTGCCGTCTGTCGCCGACTTGACCGAGTTGGGCTTCTGTTTGTACGTCCCTTTCAGCTAGGTGGATTAGTGTTGCTGCAAGCTTGCAAGTCATCCACTTTCTATGTGATGGATGGTGGCGACGTTACTTAAGCTGTTGCATAGTTGTTGATAGGGTTGAAAACTTGGGAAGATAGATTCTTTTAACCTGAGTACACCCTTTGTATCATTGTCCTAAATGTACTCTGCTATCCCTTACTGCTATCTTTTTTTCAAAGCTGATGCAGTACCTTGTTTCTTCATCAGAAGACTGCCGTGATCTAATCTTCTGTTAATTTGCTAATGTGCAGATGGAGAGAGTCTGTGAAAACACAGTGTCCATTGATTTCAAGCAAGCCAAGATGGTGGCTGGGATTGAAGAGAGCTGGCACAATTTTGTCCCAGCTATCCGATCAGGGGATTGGTCTGACATTGGTGGCCGTGATTACATGGAAGATGCGCATGTCTGCATCCCCAACCTAGCCAAGAACTTTGGGTACAACATGGTGGATGATGAAGTTATTTCCTTCTATGGGGTAATTGCTTATTCACTTCTCAAATCTGGTTGTTCAGTTTCACAGTAAATGTTCCTTTTTCTGACATAATCATGTCCTTACGATTCTCAGGTGTTTGATGGACATGGTGGAAAAGATGCCGCACAGTATGTTCGCGACAACTTGCCACGGGTCATCGTGGAAGATGCTGCTTTTCCTCTTGAGCTCGAGAAGGCAGTCAGGAGGTCGTTTGTGCAAACTGACAGTCAGTTTGCAGAGAAGTGCTCTCTACAGGATGGGCTTTCTTCTGGAACAACTGCACTTACAGCAATGATTTTTGGGAGGTACTGTTCCTGTGACCTGCAATCCTGGCTCTTACTTTAGTATTTTCATTTTATTGGTGACCAGAAAATCATAATGCAATAGAGTACTGGAGTTGACTCTAGGTTAACTTGTTCCTGAAGCTGCTTTTAAACTAATGCATCATAATTCAAAAAATCTCAACATGCTTTAGACTAAGGTTAAATTTCTCTAAACTGCTGCACTTGCACTAGGACCTCTTGTGATACTGCTACCATGCACATTGTGTTGTATGCCAATGCCAGTATGGCTCATCAGAGTTAGCATCAGTACTCCCTAGCTGCAGGTTGCTCTGTTATTGAGTGACCAGCAATGCTGATTGTTTGCATGTCTTGTGCAGGTCTCTTCTGGTCGCAAATGCTGGTGATTGCCGAGCGGTCCTCTCCCGGCGCGGCGCCGCAATCGAAATGTCCAAGGACCACAGGACCTGCTGCCTGAATGAAAGAAAGCGGGTCGAATCCCTAGGCGGCTACGTCGACGACGGCTATCTGAACGGCCAGCTAGCGGTCACCAGAGCGCTGGGTGACTGGCACCTCGACGGCCTGAAGGAGATAGGCGAGCCGGGAGGCCCGCTGAGCGCAGAACCGGAGCTCAAGATGATCACGCTGACCAAGGACGATGAGTTCCTCATCATCGGCAGCGACGGCATCTGGGACTACTTCTCCAACCAGAACTCGGTGGACTTTGCGCGGCGGAGGCTCCAGGAGCACAACGACCTCCGGCGGTGCTGCAAGGAGATCGTGGAGGAGGCGATCCGGCGGGGCGCCACTGACAACCTGACGGCGGTCATGGTCTCCTTCCACCAGGAGGCCCCTCCCCAGATCAGGGTGAACAGGGCGGGCAGGGTCGAGCGGAGCATCTCGGCCGAGGGGCTCCATAGCCTCAGGGTGCTCCTGGAAGGCCAGTGATCGATCTCCGACGGCGCGCCATTGTCGCCGCCTTCTTCCTCTGCATTGTTGAGTGTCAACTGTAAGTACCGATCCGCCGTCGTCGACATGCCAGTTGTGGCTCCATTGTTACCTGGGAATAAAACCAACGAACCTGAAGAAGATCTCACCCGCCATTGTGAATTGTTTGTGAGGCACCTGTAAATATAAGTTGGGAGCTTAATTAGGGTGGTATAAAAGGGAGTCAGTAGCGTGCATCCAGGGGGCTTTGAGGCTCATTATGAGATGATGAGATGTGTTGTTCCCCCTGTTTAAGTTTTGTCTGTCAAAGAAACCATTCTCTGGTTATTGCTATTGTATCAGTGTAACTTGAGTTGTCTCATGTGTTGATCACTGATAAGATGAGATCTGTTCTTCCCCCCTGTTTAAGTCTTGTTATATTTGATCATTTGTTTAATTGCTATGTTGTTATCTACCATCCTCTATTTGGAATACAACAAGAAACTACTCCCTCCACTTGAAAGTAAGTGTTATGGTTTTAGTACAATAATAATGTTGTATAAAAAAACAAGCAAGTAAAATTAACAGAAACTGTAATGCAATATAAAAAGACACAAGCAAGTAAAATTAACGGAAACTATAATGCAGTATACTATAGAAAAACAAGCAAGTAAAATTAACGGAAACTATAATACAGTATAAAAAAGCAAGTCAAATTAAAGGAATCTATAATGCAGTATCAAAAAATAAGCAAGTCAAATTAAAGGAATCTATAATGCAGTATCAAACAAAAAACGAGCCAGTAAAATAACAGAAACTATAATGCAGTATAAAAAAAGATCAAGTAAATTGAACAAAGATCAGAGTGATGGACGTGGCCATGATTTGACATGAGTGTTAAACAAATTTGTTCAATCACAAGCATTGCACATTTGCCAACAGTTTTCTTGCATAGTTTCGAAAACTAGCCTGGACGAAAAGGTTGAGACTAGCCCAGACAAAAAGGACGTAGATCATCATCCAACTCGGAAGGAAAAGAATCTTCAGGATAACTTGAAGATCGACGTCGAAAATGACGGCAAAGGGAAGAAGACAGCGGTACGTGGTCGATCGGACTTGAAAAAAAGAACAGTCATGCGACAATTGTGAGATTTGCTTTTCAAATGAATGCAAGGGTTTAATTTAGGACGTGCATGCTGGGTGGACATGGCAGTTTTTTTTTCAATATAGTACAAACGCAAGCGCTTATATGCACACGCATACACTCATCCCTATGAGTACACACATGCACACCCTATCTGTATGAGCACCTCCAAGAGACAGAGCCCACCGGAATTTGAATCCCGATGAATTGAGGATACCGCTGTTCATCTACCCATGCAACCACAGGTTGGTTCGCAACATGGCAGTTTTTACTGTGTTTAGGGGGGAATTTCAAGGCAGGTGTGGCAGTTTTCATTACGTGGTTCGTTGGAATTTCATCCTCAGAAAATATTCCTCGGATAGCATTTTCGTTTATTTGTGTGCATATGAAGTGGCAACTCAGACATATACCAAGGAATCAGAAGTTACTTAAACATATTCCTTCCGTCCGCGAGTAAGTGTATTTTGCCCATTTGTCTTAAGTCAAAGTTACTTAAACATATTCCTTCCGTCCGCCAGCAAGTGTAATCCATTTGCCGTCGCGTCTGCGAGGACACGCTTGCTTGTTTTAGCTGCCTGTCATAATTCTTTCTGGCGGCGACACGTCCGCTTGTGTTTATCTGCTTGTGATTTGTTCCGGCGGCGGCGACACGTTTGCTTCCTGCTCACTCCTGGCGTCCAGCCCAGTGCAGTGCATTTGTGCGTAAGTGCACAACGGCTCGATCGCCAGTCCAAACATTTTTTTATTCGCCCATCACCTGGCCATTCTTTGCAGCGAAAGCATCCATCCCCCCGCGTGCGTGCTTACTCGTTTTCTCGAGTTCGCAAGGATGTTCTTCCGGAGATGAGTTCAGAAATTTAGCATATCGATCAGCAGTATAAATAAATACTGTCAAGAGTAGAACCGTTGGTCGGTCCGCGTCACATCACACGCATCGCGATCATGCATGGTGATGATGGCTCGTGAGACAAAGAGGACGGCCACCATCCAACTCCAGAGGAGTAAAGCTTCAAACCAAAAGCAACTTCCTTGAAGCAGCAGCCGCACGTACGTTTGGGTTTTAGTATAATCGTAGCGTATCATGAGCAGATTCCCAGGTTACCGCCGGTTCACACTTCACGCCTCACCCCCTGGCACCCGCGATCACCACAGAAACCCCAGCCATCCTGATACGTTCTCTCGGCTCATTTCATGGCTGGAACGACCGAGAAAAATCGGGCTGATATTTTCTTGTCCTCTTCTCTTTTGTCAGGGCGCAACACAGGGTATATGCGGTGGGCGCGCGATCCGCCCGCACTACGTAGCGCCTACGCAGCCGCCGCCGACGGGGATTTCCGGTGGTGGTGGTGCCGTGCGGGCCCCGGCGACGGCACCGCGAAAAGTTAAAGACGGCGACGGGCGGGATGGGACGGGGGATGGCGTGAAGTTGATCAACGCCAACCAGATAGATATATCATCGGAGACGGAGATAGAGATCGTTTCTTGAGAGGAAAATTCAGCTCGTTGGAACATACTACGTATACTGTAATTTTCGTCGCCCCTAGCTTTGCTTCATCCATGATAAGAATAATGCTGCGTCGTGGATTCTGATTCACCGTCCACCGGGTAGCAGTGAGACCGGGGCGATGATTTGTTCACCGCCCCTGTTCTTATAAGCGAGTCGCCACCCAGGGGTTATGCAGGATACATTATGTGGCTGATTTGTTCAATGCCAATGGCTCATGGAAGATGTGATTGCTTGGGGGCCAGGCAAGTTTGGGCTTTTTTCAGTTAAAAGTGCTTATGATTTTGCGTTTGATGAGACTCAGGGTTCTGTGGCTGCTTCTAGCTCTGCTCCTGATGGTCGAAGGAAAGGCTGGAAGATGATATGGTCCTGCGATATACCACCTACTGTACGTAATTTTGCTTGGAAAGTGGTTGTGAACTCACTGCCCACATGACAAAATAAACATTCTCGTGGCTCGAAAATAGATGGCATTTGCCCTACCGAAGTTGAAGACAATTACCATCCATTCCTCCGGTGTCCGCAGGCTTGTGGACTACGGTACACCATGGCAGAAATGGTCTTTTTCAGAGTTAAACGAGATTAAGAACACAGGTAAAGAGTGGTTACTGCATGTTCTTGAACCGATTTCTGACATTGAAATGTCCATGTTATTGATGACTATATGGCGTAGTTGGCACGTCCGCAACGAGATCATTCATCATAAACCACACCACCTGCTGAATCGTCGTAGAGGTGTTTGATTAGCTACCTAGATTGTCTCATTGGACTAAAAACTGACTTCTGCGATGATCCTACCGAAGGTATGTCAATTATATCTTTTGATAAACCAGTCAGACCCGTAGTACCGGTGCAGTATGCTTGTTGGATGCCGCCTGCCTCTGGTTGGGTGAAACTGAGTTCAGACGGAGCTTTCGCCGACGATGGTTCTGCCGGTGCCGGCATGGTCTTGAGAGACGACAAAGGTGCAATCATTTTCTTTTCATGCAGATCACTTTTTTCTTGCCGAGAAGCGTTGGAAGCTGAGCTTTGTGCATGTATGGAAGTGTTGGAAGCTGAGATGGTTGTCATTTTGAAATGCTAGTCGAGAAGCGTTGGAAGCTGAGTTTTTTTTTTTGTGAGATGTGTCTTTTTTTTTGGGCGGGAGTTGAAGGTAGGACAACGACTTGGTTCGGGTCAGGTCCTTCAGCTTCTTTAGAGCTAGCACTTGCAGATTGTAATGGTAATGATTGTTGAGTAATACAAGTTTCTAACCGCAAAAAAGAGATTGTGAGCCCTTTTATTTGTCTCTCTACCTTCAAAAACGAAATTACAATTAAACTAGTAGCACGAAGCTTGATCTCACTAATGATACTACCATATCTCAAAGGGAAATATAGATGCAGAGTAAGATTGATTTTGGGGGCGTGACTATGTCTCACTACCAGCGAGACAGAGTAAGCTCTCGTTGAAGGCGCCAGCCTAAATGAGCCGGCCCAGCTCACGCGAGGCCGCTGCCTCTTTTGTTTGTTTGTTTGACCCTTTGTTTTCTTTTCTTTTTTACTTGTGTTTACACTTCCAAAAATTCTAAACATATATATTAGAAAATATATTTTCGTAATATTTTTAATCATGCATTAAAAATGTTAAATGTGTATAGAAAAAATATTGACCACATATACAAAAAATGTACACAAAAATAAAAAATTTGTGTGAAAAGGTTGATCATGTATTTCAAATATGTTAATCAAGAATTTGAAAAAATATTAAATAAGTATTAGAAAAAGTTGAATGTGTATAGAAAAAATGTTGACCCTGTATGCGAAAATATTAATCAAGCATTGAAAAAAAATGTTGAACAAGTATTTAAAAAATGTTATTCAAGCATTCAGAAAAATGTAAAATGTGTATAGAAAAATGTTGATCATGTATTAAAAAAAAATCTTAATATTGCATTTTAAAATGTTGATAAAGCATTTGAAAAATGTTTAAATGTGCATAGAAAAAATGTTGATCATGTATTAGAAACATCTGAATCTTGCATTTGAAAAATGTTGATAAAGCCTTTGAAATTTGTTAAAATGTGCATAGAAAAAATGTTAACCATATATTAGAAAAAGTTATTCATGTATTTAAAAAATGTTAACCAAGCATTTGAAAATTTTAATGTGTGTATAGGAAAAATGTTGACCATGTATTAAAAGAATGTTAGTCTTGTATCTCAAAAATGTTATCAAGCATTTGAAATCTTATATTTAAAAAATGTTAACCAAGCATTTGAAAAATTTAATGTGTGTATAGGAAAAATGTTGACCATGTATTAAAAGAATGTTAGTCTTGTATCTCAAAAATGTTATCAAGCATTTGAAATCTTATATTTAAAAAATGTTAACCAAGCATTTGAGAATTTTAATGTGTGTATAGGAAAAATGTTGACCTTTTTATTAAAAGAATGTTAATCTTGTATCTCAAAAATGTTATCAAGCATATGAAAAATGTTAAATGTGTATAGAAATAATGTGCACCCCCTTCCATCACTTCCTCGGCCTCTTCATTCTTTGGCGTAGGATCCTTTGTGTTCGCTTCTTTCTTGAGGCATCAAATAATGTATATCGTTGGACAAGAATTACAAGATGTTTAACACAAAGTGTTTGTTCATAATTGGCTTAGCAACAATTAAAAAACACTACATCTTCAATAAATGGTAAAATGCTTAAGAAGCAAGACATTTATAAGTAACTTTACCATCTCCTTCAACTGTCCTTTCTTCAGGAGCTCAGGGGCTCACTATCTGGGCGGTAAGCAGGCTGCCACGCAAAGATTCTGGATGCAAAAAGAAAGTAACAACATTTAGTAATTCAGCCATATTCCTAGTATCTACATATTAGTTTGTGTTAAAAAACAATGCACAAATCTTATCACTGCCGTTGTACCATTCCATCATGGTTGCAAGCTCCTTGTATTCAATGTTTTTGTCAATGTTCTCCTTTGACAAAAATATCCCTAAAATCATCTCTCCCCTCTTAGCATTAAGGAGTGATCTTGCAAATACAAAAGGTTTAGGGTATGAGCACCAAATATAAAATGGTGACACGTAGCAATGATTTTCATAAAAAAGGTCACTGAATATAATAAATATAGGGCTATGCTATGCACTTATAATTAACAGTTTTTTGACTGGTACTTATAATGAACAGCAGATAATAAAAAAACAGTATGTAAAGTTAAAATATGGAAAATAGTACTGAACTGGATGTATTAATATTTCAAAGAACTTATGGGGTATGAACATATTATTCGGAGGCATAAGGCCATGTCCAACGCTCAGCTGCCTGTTCAGACGCCTAACGAATAATAATAATTAATTAAATCAATTAGCATAGGTCTAGGTTTCCCCGCCTCCAGCGTGGCAAATTTAGTAGGTGTCGTGTGTTAACATAGTAGCAACCAACCTGATTCACTTCCATGACCAAGTTGGCCATACTGAGGAAGTCCTGATGTACTGAATAGCACAGAAGAACTAAATACATCTTAAAAGAAATGACGAAGGAAAAACCCCACTAATTACAGCCAAAGCAGATAATAATCTAAAGTTGTTATCATGAGAAGATGATCAAAGCTTGCTTTATCTGAAAGAGAGAAAAAACGTGCTAATCTTTAAGTTTAATAGTTTCAGGAAGGCCTTACAGTACGGAAGATCCCTCAACCGATGACAATTAGATAGTGAAGTCGGCACCACAAACAACATTAGTTGCTTTAGTAACAAGGCAGGGGAGTGGCGACACCTTAGTCCCTGCACCAAATTTGGAACAACACGGAGTCAGGGACAACACAAAAATAACAGCAGTGTAAGAACACAGTGGGAAAATGAGTTTCCCATATGGTCAAATTCCCATAAATTGTCAGAACTGCCCCATCGTCCTAAACAATATAAGTTATGTATGCTCATGTCATAAATATTTTTATTGGTTTCATTATCACCCAAACAGGTAGATTCTAAGAACAGGTGACAATATAAGTTGTATTTGCTGCACTTCTAGTTGTGTCATCTATCAACCATAAAAAAAGCAACAGGAGAGGGAGTCAACCACTCCTTAGTGAACTCGTCCCCAGCAGTCACCAAATACAAAGCACTTCCTTCGGTCACTCACGACCATCGGATGATTTCTTTCAACACCCGCTGCAATCATAGTGTATCTGCAGAACTGAGAACTGCTAATTAGCATTTAGAAACATGCCTATGAAACATGTAATGCCGTTGGTCTATTCAATTCATGTATGTTGAATGCTAGAAATAACAGTGGTGAGTATGAAACGTGACAAAAATTAAGCATTGACTCATACTTGATACCTGCAAGTCTGCAGCCAAGAGTCTTGACACGCAAGAACAACAAGAACGGCGAACCTGCTCGAGTAGCCAGACGGAATTATGCAAGTTGCACTTGGAGATCCTCTCAGCGCTAACGAGCTGCTGGGCCGGCAAGTGCAAGGTGCCCCTGCTCCTCTTGGCCCATCTGCGCCACAGCCTCCTGCGACATCTTGGGGACGAACTCCCTAGCCGTGACCTCCAGGACGACCTGCGATCGGCGTGCTCCCCGGGCAGCGGCGGCGGACGCGAGGAGATCGGCGAAGGAGAAGAGGTCAGCCGTGGCCGAGGCGCCCAGGAGGAGGTCGCAGCAGAGGAGGACCGGGAGCGCGACTGGGGCACACTGTCTGAAGGACTCGAAGCAGCCAACGCCGAGGAGGGAGAGACGGGCAGGGGCGAGCGACAAGCGCTCGGCGGCGGCACGTCTAGGATCTCGGCGCCGGCAAAGGGATCCGTGATGGCGGCCAGGGCGTGGTTTCCGTCGATATAGCGAATAGATCAGCGGCGGCGAAAGGACCTGCGATAGGCGGCTGGAGCGTGGTTCTAGTCGTTGTATCGAATAGATCAAGGGCAAATCCCATAGATCACAAATAGGAGAGCATGAAACCTGCACAAAACACATTTAGTAATAACACCACCAGTTACTGAAGCTGCAAGTTGGGCTGCATTATTCAGTATAAATAGCTTTGCACAACGACCCTGGGACTTCTTTACCAATGCTACAATCTAGTCAAAACTTACAAGTTGAAGTGTAACAGGGGACAAAATAAAATTTCATCTCCTCAACCTAAGCTAATATTTCTGTGTCACATTTTTTTCTAGTATTCAGTGCAGTAGTTACAATGACTAAACGAAGCAACATTTCAATTTTACAGTACTTCTCCAAACTAATGCCAAGTAAAAGTGTAAAACACAAATATTCTCTGGGAATATATATCAGAATATATATAACATGAAGAAAATTTGATGTTATGCCTTAGTATCATTTCATATTGACATCTCATCCAGATATGCTAATATGTTTGGACCTTCATTAATAAACCTCTCAGAAATTAAAGCTGAATGCAAACCTCTCTCCAGGTCAAGTGAATGACGGGTAGAGGAAGCATTACTGTAATAGGCCATTGCCAATTCCTGCAAGCAAAACCAATCCTAAGTTGATAGATTTTCTTATTCAACTATACAAACGACAAAATTTACAAACACTTATGCACTTGCAATCTACCCAGATCAATTCTTCGATAAGGTGTAAAATAGTTGGTTCCCACTAAATGATGAGTCACCTTGACAGTTAATGTCCTAAATAAAAGTTACTTCTGAAAGCACTGCCAATTAGCAACATAACATATGTTCTAGAATGGCAGTCCGTCCTTCATATAATCTTGAGAGGAGTTATTTTATTAGAACACCTTTTATTTCAAAGTAGTTGTTAACATCCCGCAAAAAAGTAGTTATGAACAGAAGTTTCTTCTAAAACAAGTAGATTCTCAGCATAAAGCTCTTTTCTCTATATTCCAAACAGAGGAATATACTGGAACATGTGTAACACATTTTTTTAAATAGAAGGCTCTTTTACTGAGTGTAGCCCAGCTCAAAGGCAAAAACCTGATTATCTACTTACTTAACGATGTCACTCATGCTTATGACCTTCCTGCACGAAATTAAATATTTCAATTACCTGATTCCGAAATCTGCAGGAGCTGAACAAAACCTGCGAATCTTCATACAAGAGATCCTTTTGGTTCCCTATTGTTGCTTGCTGCCCCTATCACCTCACTCCAGATCTAACCTGGAGCTGCCCATTGAAGATTGTAATATATATATATATATATCTTAAATAGAAAAGGTTAAAAATTTAACAACAAACTATCGTGTCT
Source organism: Triticum aestivum (assembly GCF_018294505.1). Lineage (NCBI taxonomy): Eukaryota > Viridiplantae > Streptophyta > Magnoliopsida > Poales > Poaceae > Triticum > Triticum aestivum. The sequence goes on from NC_057809.1 coordinate 595,550,631, forward strand.
CATAAAGATTCATAATGTGACAGCCACGAACACTGAACCCAATGCGGATGGACAGTGTTGCAAAAAATTAGTACAGAAGGAGACCATTATTAATCCGATCTCTATACACAGATGTCATTATTTTTCCAGCTCATAGCAGTAGTAAACAATATACAGTACAACTCAAAGAGCAGGAGGGGAAAGTCCATGAAAGTAGTGTTGTGCCCGAGCCTCCGAGGCAGCCGAGAAGAACCCCCTGCCACACATGTTCTTTAGAATGAAAATCCTATGGCAAGATTAATACAGATGACATTTACTACTTCTTCCAGTGGACACAAAAGATGTATGAAGATTAACTCCTTCGGCAACATCTAGAAATTCAATTAGCTCACTGCAAATCCATATAGCTTGTCCGACCAAATAAGCACAGGCCTCCAAATAGCCCATGATTTTGCTTCGAATTAAGATCTACTTTTCTGAAATTAGCCTGGGAGAAAACAATATAACCAGACAGGGAGATTGGGAAAAGAGAGAACCGAGTAGGTGGGGTGGGGAGGGGATGCGGACCATGGTGGGCTTGAGGAAGGGTGGCGGACGTCCCTGTCCAGCGCCACCACAAAGCGTACGTCCTGACGGCGGCGCGGCGCACGGTGAGGGCCTTGGCGGCCTCCCACAGCTCTCACACCACCCACTCCTTCAGGTCGTGGAGCTCCCACACTGTCCATCCGCCTAACCTGCCCAGCCCCATAGCCCTTACTGTAGAAACCGGCCTGGGGTGGGTGATGGAGACCGAGGGTCCCCTCTTGTCGGCCATGGATTGCCATGGCGGCCATGGCACACAAGCCGCGTGAACGCAGATTCGATCGGGAGCCCCTTCCTTGACGACCACGAGCGCGTCGCAGACGTGGAGATCTGCCGCCTAACCTTGGTGCGCGAGGACGCGAGGAGTGCATGCGTCGGGAGGATCGTGTCCAGGGCTTGCGTGAACGGCTTGGTCTTCGGCGGCCACCTCGAGCCCTTTCCGTCATGGCCGCGCGATCTCAGATCCGGGAGCCGCTTCCTTGACGAGCACGTGCCCTTCGCGGACGTGGAGCTTCGCCACGTAACCTTGACGAGCAAGCGGATCCGATAATGGGAAAAAGGGTGGGAGCGGTGGAGGTGGCTGAGCGGGAGGGAAGCAGGGGCGACGGCGGCGGCGGAGCGAGAGATGGGGGCAGCACCAGGGGTGGATCGAGAGGAGGGTTTTTTTTCGTGCGAGGGAGGCTAGGACGTCGTCCGATTTTTTGTTCGCTAGTCATAGTTGTCCCTGATTAACCTACGAAATTTCATAGATTTTTGTAGGACGAAAAAAACCAACAGAGATGGGACGAAAATTGACCGACGGAGACTACCAACTGCTCCATTAGGAGTAGAGATCATTTTCAGAATTGTCTGCTGATGGCAGTTGGGCTCAGATGTTTTGTTGCAATGAAAATAACTCGGGCCAGGCCCGTCTGCATTAGAGGGAAACATTTTTTTGAAACGGAGGCAAAAACTTTGCCTCAATTTTTTTATTAAGAAGAGTTTGGAAATAATTACAAGAAACAGACCGAGCTGTCCAAAGTTCCTACTCTCGCGGTAAAGTTGAGCTCAAATGTTTCGCTCCCTCAACAACCCATTGGGAGGACACATCTTTGATCTTACACACAATTACACTAGGCATGAAGCAACATTCCTAAAACCCAAGCATTTCGCTCATTCCAAAGCTCCCATGAAGCAAACAATAAAAGCGATGCCATCCCCTTCCTCGTGTTACCATTAGCAATGGCAGAGAGCTCCACCATTCCAAGCCGGTATTGGAAGTATGGCAATGTTCCATATGAATGTCAGTAGGGCCAAGCCATGCCGGAGGTCCTCTCAAATGCTCCGAGAAAATTTGCACTTGAAAAGGATGTGCGCGGCAATCTTCGATTCTCTTTTACACAATTGACAAAGATTACAGTTCGGCCATCCCCTCCAGTGCAACCGGTCGGCCATCCACACATGACCATGGAGGGTTAACCATGCAAAGAATTCATTCTTTGGTGATGCCCAAGTACTCCAAACAGCCTTTTTCAGATTTGAGTTGTTGGTGTACCCAAGCTGTACAGGGTACACTGACAATATCGAGTACGATCCCGAGGAGGTGAAATTCCAAGAGTAGTCATCTTCAACGTCTTCCCTAAGTTGCACCCCTGGAATTCGGTGATGTGTTGCACTATAATGCCCGAAGAAAAGTCATGCTAGAGATCCAGAGTACATGATCAATGGCCGTCTCAGACAGAAATATCCTTCTTGGCATTTGAGATCTCACAGATGGACGACGTGATGTCTTTCGGCTTGCCCCACCCAACCATGGAGCCACCCATCAAACAAAACAAGCAAGCAAAATGGACAGAGACTATAATGCAACATCAAACAAAATAAGCAGAAACTATAATGCAACATCAAACAAAATAAGCGAGTAAACTGAACAAAGTTCTGAGTGATGGACCTGGCCATGATTTGACATGAGTGCTAAATCCATTCATGAAGGGGTTCAAACTCAGGATGGGAATGGGCCGGCCCGCTTTGGCCAGGACCTGGTCCCTGATGACCCCTCTATTCTGTTCACGGACATGGAGCCGGCCCAATGGTCAAATGCTGAGTGGTCTCATGTCCCATTGAGAAACATGGTCCGACCCAATTTAATACTAAATTGTACAAGAACAACAATCATTTACAAATAACATGATTTCAACTAGTATCATTTAGCTGTAGGGATGTTTAGTAAGTTAAGATATTTATAATTTATTTTTTCAAAGAAAAAATAAACATATGCAGCTCCCTTACTATTTCTACCATGAATCGTTTGCATCATAAGGTGTCTATTTGTAACTCTGAAACAAAAGCAGTTTTGAGTCAAAAGTATGCAAATTTACATAAGTACAATGATAACAAACAACCTTGCAAAGGCATGTGCACTGTAACGGCAGATTACAGCCTCGAGCAACTAAGGCCTCATTTGATTCAAAGGATTTTTATAGGAATTTTGGAGGATTATATAGAATCCTTAGGAATTTTTTCTCTGTTGGTTATTTGATTCATAGGATTGAATCCTATAGAATTTTTTTCTAAGAATTTCTTTGTACTACTTCTCATAGGATTTTTAGCATCCACTCAGATCTTTTTGAAAGAATTCTTTGTTTTTCCTAGAGGCAATCAAAAAAATTAAAATAGGATTGAGATGAGCATTACATTGCAATCATATATTTTCCTATCCCTGTGTTTTTAGAATCCTGCGAATCAAAGAAGCCCTAAATTTTGGTCGACCCGCTTGTCCCGATGGGTCGATGGTGACTGGCTCACCTGGCCTAATTTTCCTATGAAGCCAACCCCGAAGATCCATCGGCGAAATCACTAATTAAGGAGTACTCGTTGCAAAGAACACTTCACTTTTCCAGGTCGCGACAAGTGGCGCACATGCAGCGCGCCACTTGTCGCAACCTGGGAGTTTTCCCTTTTTTCGTAGATCCGTTTATTCAAAACGTTTTATCTCTTAAACCGTGCGTCCAAATCTCGAACTGTTTTCATCATTGGATTCCTCGCGTCGAGATCTTCAAAACTAGATCTCATGTTGATAGATTTTGACAAACTTTTTTTTTCATGAAAAAAATCAGACGGAAAAAAACCGGGTAAAAAAACCGAACCGAGGGCACGGTTTTTTTCCCTTTCCGGAAGAGGCACGCCCGTGCCTCTCGCAAATCACAACCGTGCCTCTCGTGGAAGCAAAACCGTGACTCTCGTGAAAGGAAAAAAAACAGAAAACACGTTTTTTTCTGTTTTCGAGAGACACGACGGTGACTCTTGCGAAAGCACAACCGTGCCTCTCGCGGAAGCAAAACCGTGACTCTCGTGAAAAAAAAATAGAAAACGCGTATTTTTTTTCCCTTTCCGAGAGGCACGGCCGTGACTTTCCCGTAAGCACAACCATGCCTCTCGCGGAAGCAAAACCGTGACTCTCACGAAAGAAAAAAAACAGAAAATATGTTTTGTTTTTCCCTTTCCGAGAGGCATGGCCGTGACTCTCGCAAAAGCACAACCGTGCCTCTCGCGGAAGAAAAACCGTAACTCTCGCAAAAGAAAAAAAACAGAAAACACATTTTTTTTCATTTCCGAAAGGCACGGCCGTGACTCTCGATAAAGCACAACCGTGCCTCTCGCGAAAGAAAAACCGTGACTTTTGCGAAAGGAAAAAAAAACGCGTTTTTTCGCGCAAAATTTTTCTTTTGAATTTTTTTGGTCGAAAAGCTAAGAAAGACAGGAGGAAAACCAAAACATCGAAAAAACCCTGGAAAAAAACCATTTAAAAAGCCGAAAACGCGTGTGGAAAAATTAAAAAAAAACAAAATCCGAAGAAAGCGTCCAGAGCGCGACATGTGGCGAATGGCTGAGAGCGCGCCAAGTGGCGCTGATTGTTGCGAGGCTTCCGAAGGAGCGCTCGTTAACTAGTTGCTCCCATCCATCGGCCTTGAAATTGTGGGCCAGATCAATGTCCCAATGGGTAACATCGGCTCATTCTCATCGTGGGTTCAAACGTCCGTGGATCAGTATCATGTGGTAGTGTGATGCAAATGTATAAATGAATATTATTAAATTGTCAGCCTGGACACAATCATGTCTATCCAAATATAGCTTAGCTGGTAAACATATACATTATCAAATTGCTAGTCTGGTCAATTATGTTTATCCAAATATAGCTCGTAAACGTATTTAGACAGACCAGCAGCCTGGCTACCTAATTGCTGACTACTAAAAATGGATCATCTGGTTTGGGTATATGTATGGACCGATCATGGTTCCAGTATATGCCCAGTAGTCATACACGAACAATCTGAACAGGAAGAGATCTATCTATATTCTTCAAAGATGAAGGGGTACCCGGTTATCATGCTTACGATGATTAGCCTCGCATGTGCCGCAGTACTTTCAGAGTGTAAGTACCTACCTAGAAGTAGTCATTCATATGAGTTCTGATATATTTTCAGTTGTTTCGAAAACTATTTTTATCACCGCCCGGTTTCGAAGAACTACAATTAATGGGAATCCAAGAATTCTCGAAAAGTGTTTTGGTTGTTTTGGAAGTTATCTCGTCACCTACAAACAGCCTGGTCTAATCGACCTTTGCTTGCGTACAGGTCGAACAGCCGGTCAGATGGATGGCAGCAAGCTCGAAATGTGCATATGCGGGCAGAGCCCTTCACCCTGCCCGAACAATCTGTGCTACTGCTTTTTTTTTTTGAGGGAAATCTGTGCTACTGCTGTTCGGATGTAGCGGGAGAGCCTTGCTTTGCGACGAGACCGCAGTGCGTGGTGGGCTGTGGGGCGGAGCTACAGGGTGGGCTGCGGCCCACCCTGGAATTTTGGTCCAGCCTGTATACATATACAATAAGAGATGGGCCACAGAAAAAAAAGCCCGATAACACTTGACCCAACTAGCAGAACGCACGCATATGATGGGTGCAGCCACCTCTGTACCAGATCGAGCCTCCACACGGTTTCCGTCCACCACGCCCGGCCGCCTCCATCCCCGCCTGGCTCGCCGCTCCCCGCGACCCCGGAAGCACAGGAGCCTCCTCGTATCTCCTGCTCCTTCGTCTAGCCAGCCGCGCCCCATGCGGGCTGCGTCCTTGCCCCCGGCGCCCGGAGCTCCGAGCAAGAAACCGCCCGCCACCCAGACACCTAGTGCGCACCCAGGTTCTCCAGCACTCCGGGTGGTCGCCTGATTTGAGGTACCAGCTCGGAGCTCACCCACTGCCCAATCCCCAATTGATTTAGGGTTTGTTCTTTGTTGTGCTATATCCACTGTCCAATACACGATCCGATAAACACATACAAATATTTTTGCACATCCTTTGTGTTCAGTTCAGTTATGTCATTATGATTGATAAAAGGAAGTTATTGTTGCAAAATTATTGAAAAATGAAGAGGACTGTGGACATTGCTTCTTCTTTTTAGACATGCTATATGAAGATATGGAAGAAGACTATGCCGGATGTGGCCGAAGAGTTTACCGGAGAACTTGTGTGTATGCCGACAGGTTTCTTTATGCAAAACTGGCCCCATCGGAGGACCACCCTGACTTCAAATCCTAGCTCCACCACTGGCTGTGGGTGCGTGCCCCCGACTGCTGCACTCCCCTGACGCCTTAGCGTGGCCATGAGAGCCCATGAACATGTGTGGGTTTACGGTAGGAAATGATGCATGTGACCATATTCTTCTTTGAAATAAAAATGATCAGATGCTACATCTTATGCGGTTGCTTCCAATTCATTTACAATTTTTTTTCTTCTAGTTATCATTTTTGGGAGGGTTTTGCCAAGGGCAATTACACTCCAAATTTATTTCTCACAGAGGCACGGATTTGCTTCCGCGAGAGGCACTTAGAAAAGAAAACGAAAGACATGTTTTTTTTGCTTCCGCGAGAGGCATAGTTTTACTTCACGTGGAGGTACGGATTTGCTTCCGCGAACTGTGTCTCTCGGAAAAGGAAAAAAATGTGTTTCCTTTTTTCCTTCAACGAGAGGCACATATTTACTTCTCGTGGAGGCACGAATTTGCTTTCACGAGAAGCAAAACGATTTATTTTCACGAAAGGCATAGATTTGCTACCCGTGGAGGCACAGATTTGATCTCGGGGTAGATAAAGTTGTGTCTCTTCCGAAAAGGAAAAAAAAGTGAAAAAGAAACCATGCTTCCTGTTTGAGTTTTTTCGTAAAAAAAAGTTTGTCGAATCCTATCAAAATGGATCTAGTTTTAAAGTTTTCGATGCGAAATCCAACGATGAAAATGGTTCAAAATTTAGACACATGGTTAAATAGATAAAATTTCTTAAATAAACGAATCTAAAAAAAAGATAAAACTTCTTAATTGCGACAAATGACGCACAACCTAAGAAGGTGGGAGTAGGTTGGAGTGACCTTTGCAAGAGTATTTTTTAATTAATGATTTCGACTACTCTACGTTGGCTAAAGCCGTATCCAGCTGATTGATCTAATTCTCGTCAGACGACGAATCAACTTCCAAGCTCATGACCCTTTTTTCAATAAAGAAGGAAAAAAAGAAAGCTTAAGACCTTTACCAAAAAAAAACTTTTAAGCTTATGTACACAAATATTGCATTCTTCACTTTGCAGCAAATGACAAGACGGCCCTGTTTGATAGCAAAGTATTTTCTAAGTATTTTGAGAATACTATAGTTTTTAAGATTACCATAGCTTTATTTACAATGAGCTGTTTGGTTGCCCCTAACAACTGTGCTTTTAATATTGTAGTATTGGGCAAACTGCAGTTTTTTTCTGCATAAAAAGAAGAACCCCAAACCTCTTTTTTTTAAACAGAGTTGTTGAGTGCTTAAACACAACGACTAAACAGCAAAATTTACAGGGTTATGCAGCAACAGCCAAACATGTTCTATGTATTGTGAATACTGCAAAATACTCTGTTTTGATAAAACTATGGTATCTTACATCTACAAGCAAAATTATTGTAGTTTTTGATAGTTTGGTTTATATAATAATTTGCTATCAAACACAGCCCTGGGTTCTAATTAATAAGGGTCGATTCTTTCCGAGAATCCACTACCAACCATCATCGATCCTATTGGGCCCCGTCTCCTCCCTAAACTCTGTACATTATGCACTATGCATGGGGAATCATCACTAGAGCATGCACGCTTCTGTCTGACTGCATATCCCTCCATCGCCAGTATCGTTGGCCCTTTGAGTATCACGGCTTGCTGCGACCTTGGGGCAATTGCTCACCGCTTGTACATGACTTTGACTCTGCGATGAATCATTCACCTCATGAATCCTGCGTTGCCAATCAATTCAAAATGGCTTCATCAGAGACGTAATTAGGAGTAAGTAGGCCAGTAGCTTCCATCCGACGGATCAACATAATTCGCATCTCACATTAAGGTACGTAGTAGTAGCATCTGGTCCTTCAAAAAAAAAGTAGCATCTGGCGGCGGGGGCTGATCGTGATTAGCCGCGTGTTGCAGCAGGAGATGCGCGTTGATGAAGAGCAGAAGCACGCAGTACGAGTGTACGAGTCGACGACGTCCTGCATGTCGCGGAGCCGGATCGTCATGCCCCTGCTGCTCCGGGCGCGGCGCCAGAGCGTGCTCCGGTGGTAGAAGTCGACGAGCGCCTGCACCACGGGGCCTCCCAGCTCCGAGCAGAGCAGCGCGGCGCCGCAGCCCGTCGGCCACTTGAGCAGCGCGTGGAGCCTGCGGCAGCACCGCTCGAGCTTGGCGCACTCCCGCCTGCTCTGCGGGATGCGCATGAGGCTCGCGCCCGCGGCGACGAGCATCTCGGTGTGCAGGCCGGACATCTGCGCCAGGTTGGCCGCCTTCGCCAGGACGTCCCACAGCGCCGCCGCCATCACCATCCTCCTCCCTGATCAGCATTCACACGGCCGTATGTCGCGCGCGTCTGTCTGGCCGGTCCAGTGAAAGAGTGGTACCAATTTATACCATTCTATATACGATTCGCATCCGACAATGTAACACTATTCCATCAACGGTGTCATACAGATGTTGTATAAAAATTGTGACATGTAGCAGTGCCCAGACGACCGGTCAAGACATGGCATGGGATGGAACAGTCGACAAACGCGGTTAGAAGGTTATATTGATTAGGACATCACACTTTTAGAGATTAATTTGATTGCAGAAATATGCGAACTTTTTTGTACGAAAAGGGAATTGTGAGTGCGCAGAGGGGGCCGAGTGCAACGGAAACAGTGTCCCTCCCAGCACAGGGCTCAGGGCGATGTTGGCTTCGTCTTGGATTGGAATCTGTTGCCCGGTTATGGTACACTAACAAGAAAAACGTTACTATATGATCTCCACTGCTGTTATGTGGCCTATGATGCACGTTAGATAATTTCGGCATCGGGTGAAGAACAGGCAACTCCTTTTCTTTTTGCATCCTGGACGTCCTTGCTCACTGGTGGATTTGCAGATGGATTGGGAGCAACTCCAGCGCCAAAGCATGACATCTGCGGCGACGTTGCATGCCACAACGGCTGGGGGCGTGTGCTGGTCACGATTCACGAAACGCCTTGGCGTTCTTGCTCTTCCAGATGTTCTCAAGAAGAGGTAATATCACCGGGAGTCATATAACTTGCTCTGTATGTTCACTTTGGTACTAAAACTTCAAAAATACGGATTTGTGGTCATCCAACTTGCATTCTGATGCAAATACGATCACAAAGCATGTACGCAGGCGTTTTCGCCGCTTGCGTGGCGTGCCACATATGCATGGCCCCACTGTCAATGACTGTTGGTGGCGGAGCCATTAGGTGTGCATGTGTGACATCCTTTTTGCAGAAACAACCCCAACTTTTTTATGATGCGGTTGTATAATTCATACCCACGTAATAATTATGGCTGTATAATTCATTCGCACATAGGTCTCACTTGACAGTCAGCCTACTCTTTCTACCTTTATGTGGGACCCACCTGCTAGTGGATGTGAGAAAGATTTGTAGATTTAAAAATTAATCAGGCCATGTGGATTTGAACCAGCAACTCATCACTCCAGTCTCACGTGCTAACTAGCACACTGGACATGCTTTGCTGTCTTGTACCAAGGTACATATGCTGTTGTATTGTTCAACCCGACACATAAATTCTTTTTTGGCCGGGACAACCATATATTCAAGCATATAAAAAGACAAATGATATTAGCAATAAGCTTGCTCTAATATCAAGTTATCTAAACGGATTTAGAGGGTGCGCAATTTTTGTTTTCATTCCCCTCAATATTTTTATGGTTAATTTGAACTCGTATGTCAAAATGGACTTGGATCACTTAAAATTAAAATTCCAGTTTTGTACCATGGCAGGTTAGTTTTCTTCACACCTCTAGGTCTAGAATTCAAATCATGAGACACAAACATTTTGATTATTTTTGTACCGAATATGTTTTTTTGGCAAAAATATAACCTACAGAAGATTCAAACCTTGGCCAATTGCTAGCTAATTAATGGACTAACATCAGGATAAAAATGATATATTCATTATGTGTTATATTTTATTTTATCTAGGCTTTTTAATTTTAAATCATTTGAATTCAAACAAAAAATTGTTGATTTGTCTCAAAGATTTTGTGGCCATATCGAGGATGAGCGAAATTTTTGCCATTTTGAAATTCGTACTAGTTCATGTGCCTAAGGAGAAACATATAATTTTATATATTGGCAACGACAACTACTCGAGGATCAGCGGATTTTTTTGCCAGAATTTATTCAAATGGATTTTGAGTTCAAAAGTTTTTGGCATTAATATATATAAATTGAAACTAGAAAAAAAACAAAGCTTGGGAACGTTACAGTAATTAGTAGTGCACATCCAGTAGGTGGCCCCAGCTTGCAAGTTTGTGAAAATATGAGCTAAACCCTGCTTTTCACTATAAAGTGAAGTAAGGTATATTTGTTTAAACACGTGCTTGGTGCAGTGGTTGGCACATGCATTTGCATGCATGGCGTAGCGAATTCGAGCCCTGCGCGGCCTTTTTGTTTCTCATATCTCTGTCAAGTGTTACGTGCGCATGAACTTTTTGTTTATCATTTCTCTCTCAAGTGGGAACACGCATGCTGATGAGGAGGTTTCTGTGCAGTTAAATACAAAACAGGGGCGTTTCTGCAAAAAAGAATTGGTTCCTGTCACTGACAGTGGGCCATAGCCATGTTGGCATGTCATGTAAGCACGGGATAACGTCTGATACGGATAAAGTGACCGTATTTGCACGAAAACGCAAGTTGGGTGACCACAAATCTGTATTTTCTAAGTTCTAGCACCAAACTGAACATCCAGCGCAAGTTCTATGACCTCTGTTGATATTACCTCTCTCAAGAACGACCGCCGTCCGCAAGCAGTGTCTTGATTTTTGATATAATAAAGGCACGGATTGCTGATGTAATGGATCATAATGCTTGTTGTCAATGGAACGAAGTCAGCTGAGGGGCCTTTTAATCTACAAATATAGTATTCCCTCTGTAAACTAATATAAAAGCATTTAGATCATTATTTTAATATTCTAAATGCTTTTAAATTAGTTTACAGAGGTAGTAGTATTTAGCAGATTGAGCATTATTGAAGATATGTAGTGCAGCCGGCCATCTCAAGGCGAGCCTAGTCACGTGCTTTGGCTGGGGTTAGTGGAGTTGGAGTCGATCCAAGTCAGCACATACAAAAGGGTGGTGACGTGGTGTGTCAGTGTCATCCCCGCGAAAACCACGGATGCGTTTGGTTGAAGGTGTCGTATGAATGGGTTGGGACCGTTCATTTTTTTTGGGATTGAACCATTCAATTCATGTGTTTGGCTGAATATAAGTGGTGAGCTAATTATTTAGGACGGGACCACCAGTCATGCTCACATAGTCATGCATGCAAAGGGTGGCCATTTGATTCGACCGATTTGGTTGGGTGGAACGGTTCAGCATCTTCATGGCATATTCTTTTTTTTTGGCTCGAACCATTCATGTGCTTTATAACCAAACATGTCTATTTTCTGAACGATCCCAACCCATTCATGACCGCCCTTGCAACCAAACGCACCCCACGTGAATAGGTTGGCTCAGGTGTTTACCTCTTTTTGAGGCTCGCCAACTAGCTTTGTGTTTAATTTGTTATTCTATGGAAGCCACGGCCTGGGCGACAGTAATCTTGATCGTATCCTGGAATTTCGAAGACCCAAGTTTCTATACTGGATGGTCTGAGCGAGTGCAAAAGTGCAGAGTGTCACCGGTTGTTTTGCTCAGAAATCGCATTAATTAGACCTGCCGGTGCTTTTAACACTGTGCACAAACGCAGGCAGGCTGAACAACCCGTGAACTGCCGTAACCATCTGACGACGACTATAGAAGAACTTTACGATGGAAGAATAGAAAAATATTTATGGATTGTTAGATTAGATATGGGTAGCACAAATGCAAATTTCGAAAATTGCACCGACAAGCTTTAAAACTTAAGTCGGCAAGTTTCAACACTTACACCGACAAGTTATAAAACTTGAAGACCATTTTTGGGCGTGTATCTTCAATCTGATGGACCGTTAGGGTTAGCCTTTGGTTTGCTGCTAGTAGCAGTCGATAGGGAAATGATACATGTTACTTATGTTCTCATTTGCATGACTAGCTTCAACAATCTGTTGCTTGTTTTGATAATGCTCACTTATTCAAAATAAAAGGGAGTATGTTCTATTGTGTCACTTTGGTAGTGCTAGCCTGCTTACATTAAGTTACATGTTTGAATTTTTATTTTTTATTATATTTTTCATTCACTTTTTTGTTCTTCTTTCCATTTGGTTTTTATTATTTTTTCCTTTATTATTCTATTTGCTATTTTCACATTTTTTTGACAAACTGAACATTTTTCTATATTCACAAACATATTTTGGCATGGGTGAACATTTATTTTTAACATTCTAAACATTCTCTACTAAAGTGTGAACACTTAAAAATACATTAAAATTTTTTAAGTCATGGAAAATTTAAATTATACAAGAAAATACATGAACTCCGTTTTAACTATATATAATTATAACTCTAAATTATGTGGACACTTTTTTATGTATGAGAACATTTTAGTATGTATACATGAACACTGTTTGGGACACGTGAAAAATTCTTCAAAGGCATGAACACTTTTAAAACTTACATGGACATTTTTTCATTAGATTGAACAATTCATAAACCTATATGAACAATTTTATAAAATGTGTGAATACTTTTAATGAATACACAAACTCAAAATAGGTTCAATATTTTTCGTAATGAATGAATTTTTTTATTACATGAACAATTTTTTCAAAATAACTAAATATTTCTAATAGCATTAAAACTAAACGATTTTTTTAAGTATGGGAACAAATTTGGGAAACACGTGAGTAATTTGTATAAATTATGTGATCGTTTTTGAAAAATGTGTTAACACTTTTTGTAGTACATGAATATTTTCAAATACACTAAATCATTTCTTAATACATGATAAAACATTTTTTTCATTACACGGTTTACATTTCATACATGATGAATATTTTTGAAGTACAGTATTAATACTTTCTTTAATGCACGATACCCATTTTCTGAAATACACGTTGAACACATGTTAATACGCAATGAGTTTTTTGGTAATACAAGTTGAACATTTCTAATGCATGATGAGCATTTTTTTAATATGCATACACAAACATATATCAAAATACACATTTTGTATATGCGAACATTTTTTTATGTAAGTGAAGATTTTTTTTAAACACGCAAGTTTTACCCGAAAGAGTAGAGAAAACCAAATGTATTTTTAAAAAATCCAGAAGAGAAAATAAAATATAACAATTGAATGGTTTACTTCTCTCTGTTTTAGTGAAGTGCGTTGCTATTTTTTTTCTTTTTAAGGAAGTGCATTGCTAGTTTTTTTAAAGGCAAACTTGCAAAACTTTATTCAGCCAGAAAATATGTTTACAGGAAGAAGAATAGGATCATATGGCTGGCTAAACCTGGCCAAGCCCTAGAACTAGAGCATGTTTTGCGAGGTTCTTAGCTTTAAAATTGAAGTTTCGAAGCTCATGGATGAAGCTACAGGAAAAAAAAGACGGGGAATGTTCCTTGATTTCATGGATGGTGTTGCATCGTAGCACTTCTGCAGACTAATGCAATGTTGGTGGGCCTGGCAATGAAGAGCCCAAATCCAGTGAAGAGCTTCCCTCCCCCTCTGGCCCATTTGTCGGAGCGCTGAGATTTTCGGAAGGTCGAGAACCCTAAATCCCCAAATCCCCTTGTTGCATTTCAACCATGCCACCGCCAATGGCGCCGCCGGGCGACATCCAAGCCGCACCGTCGGAGCAGCCGGCGCTCCAGGACGAGCTCCTCGAGGAGATCCTCCTTCGCCTGACGGCGGCCGCTGACCTCGCCCGCGCCTCGACGGTGTGCCCCACCCCGCGCCGCGTCATCACCGACCACTCCTTCCTCCGCCGCTTACGCACCCTCCACCCGCCGCCTCTCCTCGACATAATTTCCGCCACCTTGTCACACCCTTGCCGGTGAACGGGTCAGTTCGCCGGATTTGGGGTGGATTCGCCGGCGATCTCTCGATCTGAAATGGAGAATTGACGAGAGAGAGAAGGTGGGAGACGACAGGCAGAGGAAGAGGATAATAGAGACAGAATGAATTTAAATTCAACTCGATAACTTGCTACAGACTCCACTGCGAGCTTATAACTGCGCTCAGTCGACTTGCACACAGCCCACGGGCCACACCACTAGATACACCAGGCCCATGGCCCAACTACACTTAACTCACACTTACCCCGCTCTACCTTGTGCCTGTATCAAACGGTTTGCTTGCTTCACGCCAAGCGATAGCAGCTGCATACTGACAGTACCCTCCCCTTGAGAACCAACTGGTCCCCAGGCTGGTGCATCTGGAAAACGCTTCTTGATCACTTCATAATGTTCCCATGTAGCGCTCTCGTTGGACAGAGTAGACCATCTGACTAGCACCTGCAAATACGCTGCATTCCCTTTCTTGACTAACCGTCTGTCAATAATTTCTTCTGGCACAACCCCAGGCAGTGACAAGTCCAACGGCTTCGGCAACACTATAAAAACTGTTGTATGATCTGGAATGTGAGATTTGAGCTGCGAGACATGGAATACCGGGTGCACCTGACTGCCTTTGGGCAACTCCAGCCGATATGCAGCCTATCCAATCTTTTACAGAATCTTAAAAGGACCAAAAAACTTGAGCGCCAGCTTCGGGCAGGGACGATTGACAACTGATGATTGTGTGTATGGTTGAAGCTTCAAGTATACTTGCTCCCCTACTGCAAAGTCCCGTGGTGATCTGTTCTTGTCTGCATAATGTTTATAATTGGCCTAAGCTCTGCGCAGATGCACCTTCAGATTCGCTGTATGCTCTGTCTGAGCAGATATCCAACTCTGCACATATGTATTGAGAGAAGTAACAGGTGCAGCTAACTGACCGATATTAGGCTCACGTCCATAGAGTGCTTTGTATGGAGAACACCCTAAAGCAGAATGAAACGAAGAGTTGTACCAAAACTCTGCTTGTGGCAGCCAACTGTTCCACTTTGCCGGGCAATCGTGGACTGCACATCGAAGATACATCTCAAGACATTGATTTACACGCTTTGTTTGGCCATCTGTCTGAGGGTGGTAAGCCGTACTCATTTGCAACTCTGTTCCCCATACTCTGAACAATTCCTTCCAGAAAGCACTAGTAAACACCTTGTCCCTGTTTGAAACTATTGATAGAGGAAGACCATGCAATCGCACTACCGAATTCATGAAAGCCTTAGCTACCACAGCAACAGTGAAAGGGTGTTTCAATGGTATGAAATGGCTGACTTTAGAAAAACGATCCACCACCACTAAAATAGAGCTGTATCCATCAGACTTAGGCAGCCCCTCAATAAAATCCATACTGATCGACTGCCAAGGTCCATCAGGAACAGGCAAAGGTTGCAACAGACCTGGATATTTGCACAGTTCGTGCTTAGCTTGCTGACAGATAGCACATTGTTTGACTACATTTTCCACATCAGTTTTCATCCCTGGCCAACTGAATAACTGCTTGACTTTGAAATAAGTAGGCAACACCCCAGAGTGTCCCCCCACTGGAGATGCATGAAAGGCCCTAATAAGTTTAGTATGTAACCCTGCATTAGCTCCAATCCACACTCTGTCATTATTCTTTAACAACCCATTTTGAAGCTTGAACCCTGGACATGCATTTTCATCAACTGCCAGTTTTTGCAACATTTTTTGAGCTACTGAGTCCACTGAATAAGAGTTGAGCACCTCCTGTAACCACACTGGTTGTGAGGTAGAAACATCTTGAATGGGAAACAAGTGGGCTACCCTGGACAGAGCATCTGCCACTATGTTTTCCACCCCTTTTTTATACTGAATAGTAAACTGCATCCCTATCAACTTGGTCATGGCTTTTCTTTGTAAATCAGAAGTGAGTACTTGATCTCCTAGATGGCATAGGCTTTGATGATTTGTCTTGATCACAAATGGCCCCCTGGACAAGTAAGTTCTCCACTTATCAACTGCCATTATAATAGCCAAAAATTCCTTCTCATATATAGACAGCTTCTGATTTTTCACTCCTAGAGCATTGCTGTAAAAAGTAATTGGATGTCCTTCCTGAGTTAAAATAGCTCCAACCCTAGAGTCACAAGCATCTGTTTCCACACAAAAAGGCTTGTCAAAATTAGGGAGAGCTAGGACTGGAGTGGATGCCATAGCTTGCTTTAATTGCTCAAAAGCAACTTGAGCTTCTGCAGACCAAAGAAAAGCTTGTTTCTTAAGGAGCATTGTCAAAGGTTTTGCAATAATCCCATAATTTTGCACAAACTTTCTATAATATCCTGATAAACCCAAGAAACCCCTTAATTTAGTTACACTTGTGGGCACAGGCCATTCCACCATAGCTGTTGTTTTACTAGGATTAGTGGCCACACCTTCCACTGAAATAATGTGACCCAAATATTCAAGAGACTGTTGTGCAAAAGAACACTTGCTCTCTTTGACATAAAACTGATTTTCTCTGAGCACTTGAAGCACTTCTTTCAAATGTTTAATGTGATCTGCCAGAGTTTTGCTAAACACCAGAATGTCATCCATAAAGGTCAGCACACACTTTCTTCCAGGAAACAAATAGTTCATTACACATTGGAATGTACCAGGAGTAGTGGCCAGCCCCATAGGAACAACTCTGAACTGAAACTGACCATGGTGAGTCTTAAAAGCAGTTTTATGTTCATCTTCAAGTAACATCCTGATTTGATGATATCCTGCCCTGAGATCCAGTTTAGAGAACCATTTAGTGCCAGCCAATTCATCCAACAACTCTTCCACCACTGGCATAGGAAATCTGCTCTTTATAGTTTGAGCATTGAGCTTTCTATAATCCACACAGAAACACCAAGATCCATATTTCTTTTTAACTAGCAGCACTGGAGAAGCAAATGGGCTGATACTGGGTGTGATCAAACCAGCCTTGAGCATTTCGTCCACTTGTCTTTCAATCTCATCTTTCTGCAAAGGGGAATACCTGTAAGGTCCGTTGTTAACAGGTACTGATCTAGGAATCAAATTCATAGCATGATCAAACACTCTAGCAGGTGGCAGAGACTTGGGTTCACTGAACACATCCTGATACTGTTGCAGAACCTCCTGAATTTCTTCTGGCATGGCCTGCTGTTTAGATTTGTCAAACACTGGCTGGATTAGGGCCACATCCCATATATTATTTCCTTTATCCCACTTGACTAGTTGTTCCACAGACATTTCTTGTAGCTGAGTAGTTGGTTTAGAGATGACACCTTGTAACTTCACAGATTTTCCTTTATCCTCAAACTGAATCCACTTTTCAGCCCAATGGCACTGCATTACTCCCCACTTTTCCAACCAATCCATACCTAAAATAATATCATATCCACCCAGCTGCAACACTTTCATAGGACTAGTGAAACTATGGCCTTGCAACCACCAGGTGAGGTTAGGTACTGTTTCAGTACACTGTAGCTGATCACCATTTGCCACCTTAACTGAAATTGGAACAGGTAAAGTTTCAGGAGTAACTTTGATCCTTTCCAATAAGGCTTGTTCCACAAATGTATGGGTACTGCCAGAATCCAAGAGAAGTAACAACACTTGATTTCCAATCAGAGCTCTGAACTGAACAGTTTTTGGATGAGGTGCACCTGACAGAGCTTGCACTGAAATTGTTGCACATTCCTCTTGATGTTCCTCTAGCAAGGCATCCAACAGAGCATCTGAAATGATTTCATGAGGATTCACACATTCAACAGCTTTCAATTGAGCATTAGTACCTCATGTTGTAGCACAAACATGCCCTGGCACAAAATTTTCTCCACAACTGTAACACAGGCCATTGGCCCTCCTGTATTCTTTGAGTTGTCTTGCTTTCCACAATTCACCTGGGGCAAAAGAATTCCTGCTGTCCTGTTTATTGTGCTGCCCCTTTTGGTAACCAGACTTGCCTCCTTTTGGTTGCAACAACAGTCGCTCCTGCACCACAGCATACAGAGCGGCCTTTTGTACATTAACAGGCAATTGCATTTCCACTGCTGCATGCAACTTCTCTTTCAAACCCAAAATGAACTGTGTGACCAACAAAGTATCACTAAGAGCAGGCTCATATAACCTGATGTTATACACCAGTTGGTAGAACTGATTCTTGTACTCCTCTACTGTACCCACTTGTTTCAGCTTCATCAAATCCTGCAATAGCTCTCTGTGGACATTGATGTCAAACTTCTCTATCACTACTTCGCAGAATTGCTGCCAGTTAGGCCATATTCCCATTTGTTTGTATGACTGAAACCAATGCGTTGCATTGCCCACCAAATTCAGAGATGCAAACATGACGCGGAAATTTTCAGGAATACTGTATAGCAGGAAGAACGACTTGCATTGATCGAGCCATATGCGCACCCTCGTCCCATCAAACTTAGGAAAATCCATCTTAGGCATCCAATTCCGCTTTCCCGTCGCATCATCACACAACACATGTTCACCCTGTTCTCCACTGGGATATGGATTTGTGACAGGTACCTGGTTGTGGCGCATCTGGCTGCGTGATGTGGATCCTGGAGCCACACCAAGAACCCCATCGGCCAGATTGGATGGTGGAGACGAACGGAATGTTGGCCGTGCCGCCTCTGATGTCGCCACGCTCTGTTTACCAGCTTGCACCTGCTCCTGCTGGACCTTGCCGAGGGTGTCGCAGGAGAGATTGACCTTCACCTGAACCTGGTCCAGGCGCTGCGACTGCTCCTCCAGCTTCGCGTCAAGCGCCTCCAGACGCTGGCAAATCTCAGCCGCTCCAGCGAGCTTGCTCTGCTCCGCCCACATCGCGGCGAACTCCTTCAACATGCGCTCCTGGAACGCCTCCATCTCCACGGTGATATGACGCGTCTACGCGCTGGGCTTGAACTTGGCCGTGGTGCCTCCCTCTGAAGCAACCCACCTCAGGTCAGGAATTACACCAGTCGAACCCTAGGGTGACCGGAGACCGTCGCCTCGGAATTTGCTGGGTACGATCTCGAGGTTGCGGAAGCGAGCCACGGATCGGAAGCTCTGATACCAGATTGTCACACCCTTGCCGGTGAACGGGTCAGTT
Organism: Triticum aestivum; assembly: GCF_018294505.1. NCBI lineage: Eukaryota > Viridiplantae > Streptophyta > Magnoliopsida > Poales > Poaceae > Triticum > Triticum aestivum. The sequence continues at coordinate 595,569,849 of NC_057809.1, forward strand.
CGCCGGATTTGGGGTCTCGATCTGAAATGGGGAATTGACGAGAGAGAGAAGGTGGGAGACGACAGGCAGAGGAAGAGGATAACAGAGATAGATGAATTTAAATTCAACTCGATAACTTGCTACAAACTCCAGCGCGAGCTTATAACTACGCTCGATCGACTTGCACACAGCCCACGGGCCACACCACTAGATACACCAGGCCCATGGCCAAACTACACTTAACTCACACTTACCCCGCTCTACCTTGTGCCTGTATCGAACGGTTCGCTTGCTTCACGCCAAGCGATAGCAGCTGCATACTGACACACCTTCCGTCCGGCCCAGCACCCCCATCCCTTCGCCGCCGCCGCCCGCGCCTTGGACGCCGTGGAGGTCGATTTATGGTGCTCCTTCCTCCCCTCTACCAAGCGATGACACCACCTCGACTTCCGTGATGGACGCGCCCTCTTCTCTGGCATTCCTGAGGGAAGCAGCTACGGTCCCGACGATTACAAGCGCAGCAAATTCGCCAGGGAGTTCGCTGTCTGTGACCCCCTGTACCGGTGCTACCGTATGCTGCCTACCATTCTCGACGAACTAGCCGTGCTAGTTCATCAACCGGACATCCTGAACTTTGAGTCCTTCCTTGCTCCTCCTGGCGATGATGAAGACACCTCTTCATTCAGAGTAATGTGCCTAGCGCAGTGCACAACCAAGCTGGTCCTCTTCGTCTTCTCTTCCGGTGCCGGCGAATGGGGTGCTGTTACCTTTGACGGCTGGATCGCTTTGGTGACAAGTCCTGACAACCAGCCTCGAGCCTCTCACTTGACATGGGCCTCAGGGCGCTACTACGTGCACAAATGCTTCTGTTGGGCTGTTTATCCATCCAACAGGTTGCTCATGCTTGACACGCGCACCATGGAGTTCTTTGCTGTCGACCTCCCACGTCAACGTGTCCCTGGCCAAATGATCCCAATAATGGCTTGTCAACGTGTCCCTGGCTAAATGATCCCAATAATGGCTTTTGTAGAGGCAGGGGAAGGAATGCTTGGGATGTTTACTCTTGTGAGTCGAATTGATAATGACAGGCATTACCTCCACTATACCAAGTTGCAGAAAGATGGAGATGGTGCAAACAAGTGGCAATCTGTGGCGGTAATCTCCTTGCCCTTGCATTATCGATATACAATCATGGGTGTAGCTGGGGGATACTTACTCCTGCAAGGGATTCCAGAAGACATGCTTTCGACCCCTTTGCCGCTGATGTCTACTACACAACCTTCTTCTTGTAGACTTTGTTGGGCCTCCAAGTGCAGAGGTTTGTAGGGCAGTAGCAAATTTCCCTCAAGTGGATGACCTAATGTTTATAAATCCGTAGGAGGCGTAGGATGAAGATGGTCTCTCTCAAGCAACCCTGCAACCAAATAACAAAGAGTCTCTTGTGTCCCCAACACACCCAATGAAGGAAATATGCCCTAGAGGCAATAATAAAGTTATTATTTATTTCCTTATTTCATGATAAATGTTTATTATTCATGCTAGAATTGTATTAACCGGAAACATAATACATGTGTGAATACATAGACAAACAGAGTGTCACTTGTATGCCTCTACTTGACTAGCTCGTTGATCAAAGATGGTTAAGTTTCCTAACCATAGACATGAGTTGTCATTTGATTAACGGGATCACATCATTAGGAGAATGATGTGATTGACTTGACCCATTCCGTTAGCTTAGCACTTGATCGTTTAGTTTGTTGCTATTGCCTTCTTCATGACTTATACATGTTCCTATGACTATGAGATTATGCAACTTCCGTTTACCGGAGGAACACTTTGTGTGCCACCAAACGTCACAACGTAACTGGGTGATTATAAAGGTGCTCTACAGGTGTCTCCAAAGGTACTTGTTGGGTTGGCGTATTTCGAGATTAGGATTTGTCACTCCGATTGTCAGAGAGGTATCTCTGGGCCCACTCGGTAATGCACATCACTATAATCCTTGCAAGCATTGCAACTAATGAGTTAGTTGTGGGATGATGTATTACGGAACAAGTAAAGAGACTTGCCGGTAACGAGATTGAACTAGGTATTTGTTGGGGAACGTTGCAGAAAACAAAAAATTTCTCTACGTTTCACCAAGATCAATCTATGGAGTCAACTAGCAACGAGAGGAGAGTGCATCTACATACCTTGTAGATCGCGAGCGGAAGCGTTCAAGAGAACGGGGATGATGGAGTCATACTCGCCGTGATCCAAATCACTGATGACCAAGTGCCGAACGGACAGCACCTCCGCGTTCAACACACGTACGGAGCGGATGACGTCTCCTCCTTCTTGATCCAGCAAGGGGGAAGGAGAGGTTGATGAAGATCCAGCAGCACGATGGCGTGGTGGTGGATGCAGCAATGATCGCAGCAGGGCTTCGCCGAGCTTCTGCGAGAGGGAGAGGTGTAGCAAGGGAGAGGGAGGCGCCAAGACTTGAGGTGTTCCTGCCCTCCCTCCCCCCTTTATATAGGCCCCCTAGGGGGGTGCACCGGCCCTAGGAGATGGGATCTCCTAGGGGGGCGGCGGCCAAGGGGGTGGAGTACCCCCCAAGGCAAGTGGAGGCGCCCCCTCCCCTAGGGATCCCAACCCTAGGCGCATGGGGGGCCCAAGGGGGGGGGCGCACCAGCCCACTATTGGCTGGTTCCCCTCCCCACTTCAGCCCATGGGGCCCTCCGGGATGGGTGGCCCCACCCGGTGGACCCCCGGGACCCTTCCGGTGGTCCCGGTACAATACCGGTGACCCCGAAACTCTCCCGATGGCCGAAACTGCACTTCCTATATATAATCCTTCACCTCCGGACCATTCCGGAACTCCTCGTGACGTCCGGGATCTCATCCGAGACTCCGAACAACTTTTGGGTTACTGCATACTCATATCTCTACAACCCTAGCGTCACCGAACCTTAAGTGTGTAGACCCTACGGGTTCGGGAGACACGTAGACATGACCGAGACGGCTCTCCGGTCAATAACCAACAGCGGGATCTGGATACCCATGTTGGCTCCCACATGCTCCTTGATGATCTCATCGGATGAACCACGATGTCGAGGACTTAATCAATCCGTATACAATTCCCTTTGTGTCAATCGGTACGTTAATCGCCCGAGACTCGATCGTCGGTATCCCAATACCTCGTTCAGTCTCGTTACCGGCAAGTCTCTTTACTCGTACCGTAATGCATGATCCCGTGATCAACCACTTGATCACATTGAGCTCATTATGATGATGCATTACCGAGTGGGCCCAGAGATACCTCTCCATCATACGGAGTGACAAATCCCAGTCTCGATTCGTACCAACCCAACAGACACTTTCGGAGATACCTGTAATGTGTACCTTTATAGTCACCCAGTTACGTTGTGACGTTTGGCACACCCAAGGCACTCCTACGGTATCCGGGAGTTGCACAATCTCATGGTCTAAGGAAATGATACTTGACATTCAGAAAAGCTACAACAAACGAACTACACGATCTTTGAGCTAAGCTTAGGATTGGGTCTTGTCCATCACATCATTCTCCTAATGATGTGATCCCGTTATCAATGACATCCAATGTCCATAGTCAGGAAACCATGACTATCTTTTGATCAACGAGCTAGTCAACTAGAGGCTCACTAGGGACGTGTTGTGGTCTATGTGTTCACACATGTATTACGATTTCCGGATAACACAATTATAGCATGAACAATAGACAATTATCATGAACAAAGAAATATAATAATAACCATTTTATTATTGCCTCTAGGGCATATTTCCAACAGTCTCCCACTTGCACTAGAGTCAATATTCTAGTTACATTGTGATGAATCGAACACCCATGGAATTCTGGTGTTGATCATGTTTTGCTCTAGGGAGAGGTTTAGTCAACAGATCCGCTACATTCAGGTCCGTATGTACTTTACAAATCTCTATGTCTCCATTTTGAACACTTTCACGAATGGAGTTGAAGCGACGCTTGATATGCCTGGTCTTTCTGTGAAACCTGGGCTCCTTGGCAAGGGCAATAGCTCCAGTGTTGTCACAGAAGAGAGTCATCGGGCCCGACGCATTGGGTATGACTCCTAGGTCGGTAATGAACTCCTTCACCCAGACTGCTTCTTGTGCTGCCTCCGAGGCTGCCATGTACTCCGCTTCACATGTAGATCCCGCCACAATGCTTTGCTTGCAACTGCACCAGCTTACTGCCCCACCATTCAAAATATACACGTATCCGGTTTGTGACTTAGAGTCATCCAGATCTGTGTCGAAGCTAGCATCGACGTAACCCTTTACGACGAGCTCTTCATCACCTCCATAAACGAGAAACATGTACTTAGTCCTTTTCAGGTACTTCAGGATATTCTTGACCGCTGTCTAGTGTTCCATGCCGGGATTACTTTGGTACCTACCTACCAAACTCACGACAAGGTTTACATCAGGTCTGGTACACAGCATAGCATACATGATAGACCCTATGGCTGAGGCATAGGGGACGACACTCATCTTTTCTCTATCTTCTGCCGTGGTCGGGCTTTGAGCCGTGCTCAATCTCGTACCTTGCAATACAGGCAAGAACCCCTTCTTTGACTGATCCATTTTGAACTTCTTCAATATCTTGTCAAGGTACGTACTTTGTGAAAGACCAATGAGGCGTCTCGATCTATCTCTATAGATCTTGATGCCTAATATATAAGCAGCTTCTCCAAGGTCCTTCATTGAAAAACACTTGTTCAAGTAGGCCTTTATGCTTTCCAAGAATTCTATATCATTTCCCATCAACAGTATGTCATCCACATACAATATGAGAAATGCTACAGAGCTCCCACTCACTTTCTTGTAAATGCAGGCTTCTCCATAAGTCTGCATAAACCCAAACGCTTTGATCATCCCATCAAAACGAATGTTCCAACTCCGAGATGCTTGCACCAGCCCATAAATCGAGCGTTGGAGCTTGCACACCTTTTCAACATTCTTAGGATCGACAAAACCTTCCGGCTGCATCATATACAATTCTTCCTTAAGGAAACCATTAAGGAATGACGTTTTGACGTCCATTTGCCATATCTCATAATCATAGAATGCGGCAATTGCTAACATGATTCGGACAGACTTCAGCTTCGCTACGGGTGAGAAAGTCTCATCGTAGTCAACCCCTTGAACTTGTCGATAACCCTTAGCGACAAGCCGAGCTTTATAGATGGTCACATTACCATCCGCGTCTGTCTTCTTCTTAAAGATCCATTTATTTTCTATGGCTCGCCGATCAACAAGCAAGTCAGTCAAAGTCCATACTTCGTTTTCATACATGGATCCTATCTCGGATTTCATGGCTTCCAGCCATTTGTCGGAATCCGGGTCCGCCATCGCTTCTTCATAGTTCGTAGGTTCACCGTTGTCTAACAACATGATTTCCAAGGCAGGGTTGCCGTACCACTCTGGTGCGGAATGTGTCCTTGTGGACCTACGAAGTTCAGTAGCAACTTGATCTGAAGTTTCATGATCATCATCATTAACTTCCTCTCTAGTCGGTGCAGGCACCTTAGGAACATTTTCCTGTGTTGCGCCACTTTCCGGTTCAAGAGGTAATACTTCATCGAGTTCTACTTTCCTCCCACTTACTTCCTTCGAGAGAAACTCTTTCTCTAGAAAGGATCCATTCTTGGCAACAAAGATCTTGCCTTCGGATCTGAGGTAGAAGGTATACCCAACAGTTTCTTTAGGGTATCCTATGAAGACGCATTTTTCCGATTTGGGTTCGAGCTTTTCAGGTTGAAGTTTCTTGACATAAGCATCGCATCCCCAAACTTTTAGAAACGACAGCTTAGGTTTCTTCCCAAACCATAATTCATACGGTTTCGTCTCAACGGATTTTGACGGAGCCCTATTTAAAGTGAATGCGGCAGTCTCTAAAGCATAGCCCCAAAATGATAGCGGTAAATCGGTAAGAGACATCATAGATCGCACCATATCTAATAGAGTGCGATTACGACGTTCGGACACACCATTACACTGAGGTGTTCCAGGCGGTGTGAGTTGTGAAACTATTCCACATTTTCTTAAGTCTGTGCCAAATTCATGACTCAAGTATTCTCCCCCACGATCTGATCGCAAGAACTTGATTTTCCTATCACGTTGATTCTCAACCTCACTCTGAAATTCCTTGAACTTTTCAAAGGTCTCAGACTTGTGTTTCATTAAGTAGACATACCCATATCTACTCAAGTCATCAGTGAGGGTGAGAACATAACGATAGCCACCGCGAGCCTCAACACTCATTAGACCGCACACATCAGTATGTATGATTTCCAATAAGTTGGTTGCTCGCTCCATTGTTCCTGAGAACGGAGTCTTGGTCATTTTACCCATGAGGCATGGTTTGCACGTGTCAAATGATTCATAATCAAGAGACTCCAAAAGTCCATCTGCATGGAGCTTCTTCATGCGTTTGACACCTATGTGACCAAGTGCCACAAGTATGTGGGACTATCATTATCAACTTTACATCTTTTGGTATTCACACTATGAATATGTGTAACATTACGCTTGAGATTCATTAAGAATAAACCATTCACCATCGGAGCATGACCATAAAACATATCTCTCATATAAATAGAACAACCATTATTCTCGAATTTAAATGAGTAGCCATCTCGAATTAAACGAGATCCTGATACAATGTTCATGCTCAAAGCTGGCACTAAATAACAATTATTGAGGTTTAAAACTAATCCCGTAGGTAAATGTAGAGGTAGTGTGCCAACAGTGATCACATCGACCTTGGAACCATTCCCGACGCGCATCATCACCTCGTCCTTCGCCAATCTCCACTTATTCCGCAGCTCCTGCTTTGAGTTACAAATATGAGCAACCGCACTGGTATCAAATACCCAGGAGCTACTACGAGTACTGGTAAGTTACACATCAATTACATGTATATCACATATACCTTTCGTGATGCCGGCCTTCTTGTCCGCTAAGTATTTGGGGCAGTTCCGCTTCCAGTGACCACTTCCCTTGCAATAAAAACACTCAGTCTCGGGCTTGGGTCCATTCTTTGGCTTCTTCCCGGTAGCTTGCTTACCGGGCGCGGCAACTCCCTTGCCGTCCTTCTTGAAGTTCTTCTTACCCTTGCCTTTCTTGAACTTAGTGGTTTTATTCACCATCAACACTTGATGTTCCTTTTTGACTTCTACCTCCGCTGATTTCAGCATTGCAAATACTTCAGGAATGGTTTTTTCCATCCCTTGCATATTGAAGTTCATCACAAAGCTCTTGTAGCTCGGTGGAAGCGACTGAAGGATTCTGTCAATGACCTCGTCATCCGGGAGATTGACTCCCAGCTGAGTCAAGCGGTTATGCAACCCAGACATTTTGAGTATGTGCTCACTGACAGAACTATTTTCCTCCATCTTACAGCTGAAGAACTTTTTGGAGACCTCATATCTCTCGACCCGGGCATGAGCTTGAAAAACCATTTTCAGCTCTTCGAACATCTCATATGCTGCGTGTCGCTCAAAACGCTTTTGGAGCCCCGGTTTTAAGCTGTAAAGCATGCCGCACTGAACGAGGGAGTAATCATCAGCACGTGTCTGCCAAGCGTTCATAATGTCTTGTTCTGCAGGGAAAGCAGGTGCTTCACCTAGCGGTGCTCGTAGGACATAATCTTTCTTGGCAGCTATGAGGATGATCCTCAGGTTCCGGACCCAGTCCGTATAGTTGCTGCCATCGTCTTTCAGCTTGGTTTTCTCTAGGAACGCGTTGAAGTTGAGGACAACGTTGGCCATTTGATCTACAAGACATATTGTAAAGATTTTAGACTAAGTTCATGATAATTAAGTTCATCTAATCAAATTATTCAATGAACTCCCACTCAGATAGACATCCCTCTAGTCATCTAAGTATAACATGATCCGAGTCAACTAGGCCGTGTCCGATCCTCACGTGAGACGGACTAGTCAACATCGGTGAACATCTTCATGTTGATCGTATCTTCTATACGACTCATGCTCGACCTTTCGGTCTTCTATGTTCCGAGGCCATGTCTGTACATGCTAGGCTCGTCAAGTCAACCTAAGTGTTTGCATGTGTAAATCTGTCTTACACCCGTTGTATGTGAACGTTGGAATCTATCACACCCGATCATCACGTGGTGCTTCGAAACAACGAACTATCGCAATGGCGCACAGTTTGGAGGAACACTTTCTTGGAATTATTATGAGGGATCATCTTATTTACTACCATCGTTCTAAGTAAACAAGATGCAAAAACATGATAAACATCACATGCAATCAAATAATACTGACATGATATGGCCAATATCATATAGCTCCTTTGATTTCCATCTTGGGGCTCCATGATCATCTTGTCACCGGCATGACACCATGATCTCGATCATCATGATCTCCATCATCGCGTCTCCATGAAGTTGCTCGCCAACTATTACTTCTACTACTATGGCTAACACGTTTAGCAATAAAGTAAAGTAATTTACATGGCGTTTCTCAATGACACGCAGGTCATACAAAAATAAAGACAACTCCTATGGCTCCTGCCGGTTGTCATACTCATTGACATGCAAATCGTGATTCCTATTACAAGAACATGATCTCATACATCACATATATATCATTCATCATTCGTCACAACTTTGGCCATATCACATCACATGACACTTGCTGCAAAAACAAGTTAGACGTCCTCTAATTGTTGTTTCAAGTTTTACGTGGCTGCAATAGGGTTCTAGCAAGAACGTTTTCTTACCTACGCCAAAACCACAACGTGAATTGCCAATTTCTATTTACCCTTCATAAGGACCCTGTTCATCGAATCCGATCCGACTGAAGTGGGAGAGACAGACACCCGCCAACCACCTTATGCAACTAGTGCATGTCAGTCGGTGGAACCGATCTCACGTAAGCGTACGTGTAAGGTTGGTCCGGGCCGCTTCATCCCACGATGCCGCCGAATCAAGATAAGACTAGTAACGGCAAGCAAATTGGCAATATCGACGCCCACAACTACTTTGTGTTCTACTCGTGCATAGTAACTACGCATAGACCTAGCTCATGATGCCACTGTTGGGGAATGTTGCAGAAAACAAAAAAAATTCTCTACGTTTCACCAAGATCAATCTATGGAGTCAACTAGCAACGAGAGGAGAGTGCATATACATACCCTTGTAGATCGCGAGCGGAAGCGTTCAAGAGAACGGGGATGATGGAGTCGTACTCGCCGTGATCCAAATCACCGATGACCAAGTGCCGAACGGACGGCACCTCCGCGTTCAACACACGTATGGAGCGGATGACGTCTCCTCCTTCTTGATCCAGCAAGGGGGAAGGGGAGGTTGATGAAGATCCAGCAGCACGACGGCATGGTGGTGGATGCAGCAATGATCGCTGATGAAGCTGTGTACCTAGGGTAGGGGCATGGACCTGTCCTAAGAGCCCTACCCAAGGACATCCCTAGAAGAAGTCACCCTTCAATCGACTTGAAGGTATCCCACTCGACGGATTCAAAACACTCGACCACAAAGCCAACCACTCGACTGACAGGAGATCTAAAGTCACTCCGCAAGCAAACAGTCGGCCATTAAGTAGTCTTTATGGTCATCATAGCACTTTATTAGGGACGTTACCAGTAACGCCCAGTCTTAATGTATTTTAACCCTGCATTACTGAGGGTCGGAGGGGTCTGGCGAACTCTATATAAGCCACCCCCCTCCTCAGTAGCAAGGGTTCGCACCCCTGGAATTCATACACACATAATCCAATCGACCGCCTCCGGGCACCGAGACGTACGGCTGTTACTTCCTCCGCGAAGGGCCTGAACTTGTACATCCTGGTGTGTTTACAACTTCTCCATAGTTGAGATCTAGCCTCTCCATACATACCCCCCTACATCACTGTCAGAGTTAGAACCACGACAGTTGGCGCCCACCGTGGGGCAGGAGTCTTAGCGCCTAGTTGGAGAAGTTGCGATTTTTCCGATCCCTTTGACCATGTTTTCGTGCGTGGATTTGGTGGAGGGCCGCGAGATCCGTCTCGGCGCGCTCACGTTCATCGCCGACGACTCCTCTTGGCTTCAGGAGGCTCCACTCGACATCGACGCGCTCCCCGTCCGCGGTGCGACGCACTTCCGCGCATGTGTTCGTGGCGTCCTCCCGCGGCAGCCATCGACCCAGTATCAGTCGGCTCCCGTGTCATCTTCCCGCCCTATCTCCCCCCGGCGCAAGCGCTCCGGTCAGTCGAGACTTCAGAGGTGGGTGAGGCATGCCGTGGCTCGCCGGTCGGCAGCCCCACAAGTCACGGCAATCGAGCCCGACGAATCCCTCTATGGCCTGTTCGACTGGCTCCGCGGAGACCGCATCCGAGTGCGACAGCAGCAACCCAGCGGCTGAGGTTCTGGCGGTCGATGGAACACATAGTCCTCCCGGTTTCCCTCGCGCCGATGGAGGCGCGGGTGGAGGCAACCCGTCGCATCCCCACGATGAGTATCTCCCCGAACCTCTCACGTCATTGCAGCGAGAGGAGCTTCACCGCCGGAACATGGATGCACTCCACACTCCTATCGTCGGAGAAACCCTCGAGGCCCGGGCCTTGGAGGACACGCGCTTGGCTAACTTGGCCGAGCGCACTCGACTGGAGAATCTCCAGCGAATACTCGACGAGCAAGTGCGTTAGCGAGCTCCCGAGTCCAGTCGACGTCAGCTCTTCCCGCCTACGCAGGTATATCGAACCCCAGTTCAGAATTTGGCAGCCGCGGCAGAATCGATTCAGCCCTCCCAGTCGGAGGCTGGCAGGGGCTTGTTGCAAATCAGAGCATTGCTTCGGGCAGCGGAAACCAGAATTCCGCTGTTTCTCAGTCGCGGAATAGGATCCACAGTCGAACCGTTGCAACGGATACAGTCCAGTCGGCTCACAGCCCAAGATCGCCCCAGAGGCGTGAGGGACACGGAGACCGGCACGATCAGTACAGAAGAAATGAGCAGTATGATCACCGATTCGATCGTGATGATCGGCGTCGAGTGCCAACCCCTCCCCCGAGGAGTGGGTCATATGCGCCTCGGCAGCGGGATGACAGACGCCCTCATAGTGTTGGGTGGAGGGTTCCAGTCGACCCTAGAGACCCAGGCTTTGATGCGAGATCCATCCTCGTTCAGGGTCTGGTTGACAGGAACAGAGCTCACCGAGAAGGCCACGACAGAGATGCGCCTGCCAGCAGCAGAGTACATGTTTCAGGGCCAGAGTGTTTCAGTCGAGCCATCAGAGCCGCAGTGATTCCTCCCAACTTTAGGTTGGCGACTGGAGTCAGCAAGTTCACTGGTGAGTCTAAGCCTGACACTTGGCTCGAAGATTACCGAGTGGCTGTCCAAATTGGCGGTGGCAATGATGAGGTAGCTATGAAGCATTTGTCTCTCATGTTGGAGGGCTCAGCCAGAGCGTGGCTGAATCAGTTAGCACCCAGCAGCATCTACACTTGGGAGGACCTCTCCCGAGTGTTTGTCACAACCTTTTAAGGAACATGCAAGCGACCTGCAGGCCTTACAGAATTGCGGTCTTGCATGCAAAAACCGAATGAAACTCTGAGGGATTACATCCAGAGGTGGATCACATTGCATCACACAGTTGAGAATGTACCAGATCATCAAGCAGTTTGTGCCTTTAAAGAAGGCGTTAAGTATAGAGAATTGAATATGAAGTTCGTTCGAACTGGAGAGATGTCTCTGAATTGGATGATGGAGATTGCCACCAAATACGCTAATGGTGAAGACGAAGATCGCCTCCAGAGTGGCAAGCACAAGGCAGTCGCCCAAGAAGCCGGAGGAAATTCTAGTCGGAAATAGAAGCGGAAGGCCGACCCAGCCGCCCCTGGGGAGGCCCTGGCCGTAACCCAGGGAAAATTCAAGGGAAAACCCAAGGGGCCCTGGAACCCCAAGAAAGTTAAGGATCAGGATGGAAATGATGTTTTGGATCTGCCATGTCACATCCACACCAAGAAAGATGAAGAGGGTAATCTTATTTACCCAAAGCATACCACTCGACAGTGTCGGCTCCTGATCCAGCAGTTTCAGGGCAAGCAGTCCAAAGACAAGGAAAAAGAGTCAGACAGAGTTGAGGACAAAGAAGATAGTGACGATGGATACCCCCAAGTCAATTCCACCCTGATGATTTTTGCTGATGTCGAAAGCAAAAGTCAACTGAAAGTCATTAACCGTGAGGTGAATATGGTTGCTCTGGCAACACCCAGTTACCTGAAATGGTCTCAGACTGCCATCACATTCGACCAGTCTGATCACCCTACGCACATTGCCACCCCTGGGAGGCAAGCTTTGGTGGTCGACCCAGTTGTCAAAGGCACTCGACTGACCAAAGTCCTGATGGATGGTGGCAGTGGCATGAACATACTGTATGCGGAGACATTGAAAGGGATGGGCATTCCGATGTCCAGGCTCAGTACCAGTAACATGAGCTTCCACGGAGTCATTCCTGGGAAGAAAGCCGAATCACTCGGCTAGATTGCTCTTGATGTGGTGTTCGGTGATTCAAAGAATTACCGCAAGGAAAAGTTAACATTCGAGGTTGTGGACTTCCAAAGTGCTTATCATGCCATTTTGGGAAGGCCAGCTTATGCACGCTTCATGGCTCGACCGTGTTATGTGTATCTCAAACTGAAGATGCCTGGCCCCAGAGGTGTGATCACTGTTACAGGCAATCGAAAGAAAGCAGAAGAGTGTTTTCAGAAAGGCTCAAAGATCGCTGATGCTCAGATGGCAGTGGTCGAGCTGCAAGAGTACCAGAAGGCTGCCGATCCAAGTGAATTGCTACGAGCCAAGAAGCCTGCTTCAGAATCAGCTTTTCAGTCGTCTGGTGAAACAAAGCCAGCCCACATTCACCCGACCGACCCTAATGCTGCCCCGACTCACATCTCAATGACGCTCGACTCCAAATAGGAAGAAGCACTCATCCAGTTCCTCCGTGAGAACTGGGACATCTTCGCATGGAAGCCCTTTGACATGCCTGGAGTTCCCAGGGAGCTGGCTGAGCACCGTCTATGAGTCGACCCAAAATTTAAGCCTGTGAAAGAACATCTTCGACGGTCCGCCATCCAGAAGAGGAAAGCTATTGGCGAGGAGGTGGCTCGGCTCTTAGCAGCGGAGTTCATCCGAGAGATTTACCACTCCGAGTGGCTCGCCAATGTTGTCATGGTCCCCAAGAAGGACAAGTCACTTCACATGTGCACTGATTTTAAACATATCAATCGGGCCTGCCCGAAAGATCATTTTCCTCTCCCTCGCATCGACCAAATAGTCGACTCGACCGCGGGGTGCGAGCGATTGTCTTTTCTGGACGCCTATTCCGGGTACCATCAGATCCGTCTGTATGGACCCGACGAGATCAAAACAGCTTTCATCACTCCATTCGGATGCTTCTGTTATGTCACCATGCCATTCGGCCTCAAGAATGCCGGAGCCACGTTCATGAGGATGATTCAGAAGTGTTTACTCACCCAAATCAGTCGGAATGCGGAGGCATACATGGATGATATTGTGGTTAAGTCACGGAAAGGTTCCGACCTGCGGACTGACCTTGCTGAAACCTTTGCAAACCTCAGGAGGTATGATATCAAGCTCAATCCATCAAAGTGCACATTCTGAGTTCCAGGTGGAAAGTTACTCGGTTTTCTCGTTTCCGAACGGGGAATCAACGCCAATCCTGAAAAAGTCGGTGCCATACTCCGGATGAAGCGCCATGTGCGTGTGCACGATGTCCAGAAGCTTACAGGTTGCTTGGCCGCTCTAAGTCGATTCATTTCTCGTCTTGGTGAAAAGGCGTTGCCCCTTTACCGACTGATGAAGAAGTCTGACAAGTTCGAGTGGACTCCAGAAACTGATGCAGCATTTGCAGAGCTCAAAGCTCTGCTCTCCACCCAGCCGGTGCTTGCTGCCCCAATCAGTAAAGAGCCTCTGCTACTTTACATTGCGGCCACGGGACAAGTTGTCAGTACAGTACTTACGGTCGAGCGGGAAGAAGAAGGAAAGGCCTTCAGAGTTCAGCGTCCAGTATATTATGTGTCTGAAGTTTTGACCCCTTCAAAACAAAGATATCCTCATTACCAGAAGCTTGTATATGGGATTTATATGACCACGAAGAAGGTTGCTCATTACTTCTCTGACCACTCCATTACAGTCGTCAGCGACGCCCCACTGTCAGAGATTCTGCACAATAGAGATGCAACTGGTCGAGTGGCAAAGTGGGTGATTGAACTCCTTCCCCCATGATATCAAGTTTGAAGCAAAGAAGGCTATCAAGTCCAAAGCAATTGCAGATTTCGTCGCCGAGTGGATTGAACAGCAACTTCCGACTCAAATTCACTCGGAGCACTGGACCATGTTCTTCGATGGATCTAAGATGCTAAATGGTTCCAGTGCTGGGGTAGTATTAGTCTCCCCCCGAGGAGATAAGCTCAGATACGTTCTCCAGATTCACTTCGATTCCTCCAATAATGAAGCAGAATATGAAGCACTTTTATATGGGTTGCGCATGGCCATTTCACTCGGCGTCCGTTGCCTCATGGTCTATGGCGACTCAGATTTGGTGGTTAATCAGGTGATGAAGGAGTGGGACGTCAGAAGTCCGGCAATGACTGGTTATTGCAATGCAGTGAGAAAGTTAGAAAAGAAATTCGAGGGGTTAGAGCTTCATCACATCCCCCGACTGAAAAATCAAGCGGCTGACGATTTGGCAAAGATAGGCTCCAAGAGAGAAGCCATTCCCAGCAACGTGTTCCTGGAGCACATCCACTCACTGTCAGTCCAAGAAGATCCTTTTACAGAAGAAGCCCCGTAGCCGAAAAGTGCCACAGATCCGACTGAAGTCGAAGTTCCTGCTGTGGTCGACCTAATCATGGAAGTCTTGGCAATCACTCCTGACTGGACGATACCGTACATCGCGCATATCCTGAGGAAAGAACTCCCGGAGGACGAGGAAGAGGCTCGACAGATCGTCCGTCGATCCAAGGCCTTCACAGTCATAAAGGGACAGTTGTATAGAGAAAGCGCGACTGGAATCGGTCAGAAGTGCATAACACCAGAAGAAGGTCAGATAACCCTTGATGATATCCACTCGGGGACCTGTGGTCACCATGCGTCTTCTCGGACCATTGTGGCTAAAGCATACCGAGCGGGATTTTACTGGCCAAGAGCAAATGAAATGGCGAAGGAGATAGTCGACAAGTGTGGAGGGTGTCAGTTCTACTCCAACATGTCACACAAGCCTGCATCAGCCCTGAAGACCATTCCACTCGTCTGGCCCTTTGCGGTTTGGGGACTGGACATGGTTGGTCCACTGAGAACAGGCAGGAGCGGTTTCACACATGTGCTTGTGGCAGTCGACAAGTTTACCAAATGGATTGAAGCTAAACCTATCAAGAATCTTGATGCTTGCACTGCTATCAGTTTCGTCAGGGGGTTAACATTCAGATATGGAGTCCCGCATAGCATCATCACTGACAATGGGTCAAACTTTGATTCGGACAAGTTCAGAGCTTTTTGCGCCTCTCAGGGCACACGAGACGACTACGCATCGATCGCCCATCCCCAGTCGAACGGACAAGCTGAAAGGGAAAATGGTCTGATTCTCAAAGGACTAAAGCCCCGGCTGATGCGTGATCTCAAGCACATAGCGGGCGCATGGGTCGACGAGCTTCCGTCGGTTCTGTGGGGATTGAGGACCACCCCAAATTGGTCGACTGGAAGAACTCCGTTCTTTCTGGTTTACGGAGCCGAAGCAGTCCTGCCGAGCGATCTACTTCACAATGCGCCACGAGTCGAGCTTTACACCGAAGATGAAGCAGAACAAGCCCAGCAAGACGCAGTCGACCTCTTAGAAGAAGAGAGGGAAATGGCCATGATCAGATCGACCATTTATCAACAAGACTTGCGTCGATTCCACGCCAGGAATGTGAAGAGTCGAGCCTTCCAAGAAGGAGATTTGGTCCTCCGAGTGGATCAACAGAAACCACACAAGCTTGCTCCTACTTGGGAAGGCCCCTTCATCGTCACCAGAGTCCTCCACAATGGAGCGTATCACCTCTACAATGTTGATCGCCAGATCGACGAGCCGCGAGCTTGGAATGCGGAACTGCTCCGCCCCTTTTACACTTGAGTTCTCTCTCGGATAAGATGTAATAAGAAAAACTTCTGCAGTTCATTTTTATCAAAGACAAGAGTGTTCCGATAATTGCTGTCACTTTTGTTTGCATACGAAATCCCCCAGTGGGTGACTTAGCTACGAATCCGCTTCGCCTAAGTTTGTAAAAAAAATCCTACCGAGTGGAGAGCAAACCTCCCACTCGGAGGCTTAGCTGCAGCCCAGTGCTCGCCTAAGTGTTTAAAAATCCTACCGAGTGGAGAGCAAACCTCCCACTCGGGGGCTTAGCTGCAGCCCAGTGCTCGCCTAAGAGTCTTAAAATCCTACCGAGTGGCGAGCCAGCCTCCCACTCGGGGGCTTAGCTGCAGCCCAATGCTCGCCTAAGTGTTTAAAAATCCTACCGAGTGGAGAGCAAACCTCTCACTCGGGGGCTTAGCTGCAGCCCAGTGCTCGCCTAAGAGTTTTAAAATCCTACCGAGTGGCGAGCCAGCCTCCCACTCGGGGGCTTAGCTGCAGCCCAGTGCTCACCTAAGTGTTTAAAAAATCCTACCGAGTAGAGAGCAAACCTCCTACTCGGGGGCTTAGCTGCAACCCAGTGCTCGCGTAAGTGTTTAAAAATCCTACCGAGTGGAGAGCAAACCTCCCACTCGGGGGCTTAGATGCAGCCCAGTGCTCGCCTAAGTGTTTAAAAATCCTACCGAGTGGAGAGCAAACCTCCCACTCGGAGGCTTAGCTGCAGCCCAGTGCTCGCCTAAGTGTTTAAAAATCCTACCGAGTGGAGAGCAAACCTCCCACTCGGGGGCTTAGCTGCAGCCCAGTGCTCGCCTAAGAGTTTTAAAATCCTACCGAGTGGCGAGCTAGCCTCCCACTCGGGGGCTTAGCTGCAGCCCAGTGCTCGCCTAAGTGTTTAAAAATCCTACTGAGTGGAGAGCAAACCTCCCACTCGGGGGCTTAGCTGCAGCCCAGTGCTCGCCTAAGAGTTTTAAAATCCTACCGAGTGGCGAGCCAGACTCCCACTCGGGGGCTTAGCTGCAGCCCAGTGCTCACATAAGAGTTTTAAAAATCCTACCGATTGGAGAGCAAACCTCCCACTTGGGGGCTTAGCTACAGTCCAAGTACTCGCCTAAGTTTGAAAAATCTTACCGAGTGGAGAGCAAACCTCCCACTCGGGGGCTTAGCTGCAGCCCAGCGCTCGCCTAAGTACGGAACACAACCCAACCCGCAAGGACGACGAGGCGCAAATCGACTGCTACCTTCTCCTTCGGAGCTGCACCACAAATACAAGGTTATTTCGAGTGAAGATCTAGTTCCACTCGACGGATCGACCACGAAGATATTCAACGATAAATCAAGTTCAGATAAGACCCAAAGGTCCCAGGCCTCAGATCAAAGTACTCGAGCCCTCGGCTCGACAGAGTTTAACGGTTACAAAATCCACTTGGCATTCCGAGGCAAATTTAAAGCAAAGCATAAAAGTTTTTCATTCCTCGAGCGGAGGACTGGAAGGGGCGACGAACTCGTCCAAGTCGATCCCGTCTGCAATACGAGTAGCAGCAGCAATGAAAGTCTCCATGAAGTCATGAAAGCTGTGCTTCCTGGTATTGGCAACTTGGATGGCGGCCAACTTTTCTTCTCGCGCCTCCTTGCAATGGACGCGGACCAGAGACAGAGCGACATCAGCACCACATCTAGCAGAAGATTTCTTCCATTCCGCCACTCGACCCGGGACTTCATCCAGTCGAACCATCAGGGACTCGAGGTCGTTATGAAGCGACGTTCTAGGCCAGAGTGATGTGTCGATCCGCGACATCGCAACCTTCAGCTGAGCAAGATAGTCAACAACGCTGGTAACACGAGACTCCAGTCGGAGCACGTTCATAGCAGCCTCGTCCTTCACGAGAGAATTGGCGGGATCCAAGCCTGGCTCCACTCGACTGGTTTCCTCTTCGAAGCTCTGGCAGAATTCTGCAAACACGATTCAAGAATAAGATAGTGGCCTTACGTGGGCTTGTAACTGCAAGACAGCCGGGTCGGAGTAATTACCTTCGAGCATGACGAACAACTTCTTGGCGAGTCCATCGAGATAAGCCTCCAGATCGTTTACCTTCCCCGCCAGCTCACCCGCCTGGTCATGCAGAACCATCTTGTCGTTCTTCAGTCGGCTGACCTCTTGATTAGCTGTCTCGAGAGCAGTTTTCAGTCTGGAGTTCTCCTGTTCAAGAGTTCCGACCGAAGCCAGTTTCTCTTCTGCAAGCTTCGTTTTGCTCAAGGCCTCCTTCTGTGCTTCAGCAAGATCTTGATCCTTCTTCTTCAGAGCTTCCTCCAGTTTATCTACAGAACATCGAGTGAACTCAACATCAAGAACGGGCAAGAAAGGAAAGTCACTCGTCAAGAATGAGAAACCTCACCAGCCATACCTTTTGCTTCGTCTCGCGCCTTCTGCAGGTTCTGTTGAGCGAGCTTCAAGTCAAGGTTGAGCTGGATCTGTTTGTTCTCCAACTCAGTGTAGAGAGCCACAAGTTCACAGGATTTCTGCAAAAGTCAGTCGACAGAGGTCCAAGATAAGTTGCTTCCGAGTAACCAAGAGACAATGATGGCGTTTCTAAGACTACAGCTGAATGAAAAACATTCAACAGTAGTCTCGGGGACTACACCCAGTGGGTGCACTCAGCGTGCCCCCACTGGTTTTGAAAAAAAAAATCGACTGCCCGCAGTCGACCAGATACAGTTTCATTCGACATGGCCTGACCAGACCGAGTGAAGAAGAACTACAGCAACACAATACAGTCGGCTGCCAGCAGTCCACCGTAGTCTCGGGGACTACACCCAGTGGGTGCACTAAGCGTGCCCCCACTCGTCCAAGATTTAACAGACACACCCAGTGGGTGTACAGATTTAAAGATCTTTAGAAAAGAGATTCTTCAGACAGCATACCCTAACAGAACAAGCAGTGAATTGACTGACCTGGACGTTACTCTGAAGAGCTGAACTCGCGTCATAAGCTGCTTGGCTGGCTTCTCGAACCACCTTGACCTGCTCCATCATGATCCCTACCTGGCGTATAGCTTCCTTAGCTGCACCCACTTGGTCCTCAGGGACGTGGTGTGTGGCGAAGAGCGAAGGCGGATTGGCGGTCGACGTCGAAGGCCGCACACTCGTCAGAGGAATGGGGAAAGTCACAGAAGCCCGAGTGGTATCACCACCGTCTCGAGCTACAGCCTCAGGCGCCGGAGTGGATTGTGGGGTCTCGCCAACCGACGCTTTCCTATTCCGCCTCACTCTCAGCGGCGCTTCGTCTTCGTCGTCAGGAAGGTTAATAACATGAGGAGGAGCTACGAGAAAAATTCAATCGACCAGAGTTATAAGAAATCGTCAGTCGATTCAAGGCAGAACATCAGTAATCATACCAGGGTTAGAAGTAACAGCATCTTCCATCTCTTGATCATCGTCCTTGGCGGAGATCTCAAAAGTAGCAGCACTGCAAATTTTGAAAGACAGTCAGTCGGCTCAGTGGATCGACCAAGGATCCGTCCACGGTCGACAAAGGAGAACAAGTTCTATCATTACCCAGAAATGGTGGGGACAGTCATCCTCATCTTGGGCAAAGCCTTGGGTGGCTTGGACGGCGCCGCGCGGGGGTGCTTGGGAGCTTTTTCAGTTGGCGCTGGAGAAGAGGTCCGAGGGTGCTTCGACGACTGCCCAACGGGAGCAGTCGCCTTACCACGTTCCCGCGCAGGGTCGTGTGTAAGCTTGGATCGGCTTTCTGAGCGGGGAGGTTCAGCTTCCTCCTCTTCGCTGGAGTCGATGTCGTCGTCTCCCTCTCCTTCGCCGTCAGATTCCCACTCCCCCTGTTCGTCTCCGCTTTTGCCTCCGCTCGCCTCCCCTTCCTCGGCCTGCCCCTGTGCTCCGTTGGGTGTCGAGTACATCTCTGTAGTTGTCTGGAGAACAGCAGACAAGTCGAAAGTCAGTCGACCGATTCAAAGAGAGCAAATGAAGAAAGCAAGATCTCAGTCGGGAACACAAGGTCAAACCTGGTCCACGTCGTATGTACTGTCAAGCGGGGGAACCCTCCTGGCTCCTCGGGGGTTGTCTTTGTTCCCTGTGATGCTCGACAGCCACCCTTCCAGCATCTCGTCAGTGACCTCCTCTGGGTGAACCCGAGTGGTGTCGTCGAGACCCGAGTACAGCCACATAGGGTGGTCACGAGCCTGAAGCGGTTGGATGCGCCTCCGAAGGAAGACCTCCAGCAAGTTCATGCCGGTCACGCCCTCTCGGACAAGCTGAACCACTCGACCAACCAGCACCTTGACTTGCGCCTTTTCCTCCGGTAGCACTTGCAGAGAGGCAGGCTTTTGAGCTCGGTCCAGAGAGAAAGGGGGAAGACTAGTCGACTGCCCTGGGGTCACCTGGTCTTGGCAATAAAACCAGGTCGACTGCCAACCACGGACCGACTCGGGAAAAGTGATAGACGGAAAAGAACTTTTACCCCTCATCTGGATCGCCAGGCCCCCGCATAGCTGGATCACTTGCGTCCGTTCGTCACTCAACTTGGCTTTCTTTACCGATTGGGAACGGCAAGTGAAGATGTGTTTAAAGAGTCCCCAATGAGGGCGGCAACCCAAGAAACTTTCGCACAAGGAAACGGAAGCCGCAAGATACACGATGGAATTGGGAGTGAAATGGTGGAGCTGCACTCCGAAGAAGTTCAGAAAGCTCCGGAAAAAGGGATGAGGAGGTAGAGAAAATCCGCGATCGATATGGGTGGCGAGGAGGACGCACTCACCGTCACGAGGTTGGGGTTCGACTTCTCTCCTCGGGAGACGCGCAGCTTCATGGGGAATGACTCCCTCCTCGACCATGTCGTCAAGATCTTCCTGCCGAATCACCGAGGGCATCCACTCG
Organism: Triticum aestivum; assembly: GCF_018294505.1. Classification (NCBI taxonomy): domain Eukaryota; kingdom Viridiplantae; phylum Streptophyta; class Magnoliopsida; order Poales; family Poaceae; genus Triticum; species Triticum aestivum. The sequence goes on from NC_057809.1 coordinate 595,590,908, forward strand.
CCCTGGATCCAATCCCTGGGCAGAGCAGTCCTCGAGGAAGATCCGCCCCGAGCGGACTTCTTCCCCTTCCCCTGCACCGCCGCCTTCTTCGCGCGCTCCAAAGCCGACGTCTTGTCCTTCACCATCGTCGCCGGCGAGGCTCGAACGGACCTACGACGCTAGGGTGAGAGCGGAGGTGGCAGAGGACCTTGCGGGGGGAGGAGGAAAGGCGAGAGCACACTGTTGGGGGGCCCCGAGCCGACAACTTATAAGGAGCCGCTTCCGAGTGGCTGACCGGTAGGCCCAGGCGATCCCATCAAATCCCACAACAGGCGCGTGCGGTATGTGGCGAAAAAGGTGGCGCGGGGATCAAGGAGCTTCCATCCTATCCCATCTGATTATTGCGGCCGCCCCCGTCCTGCTCGCTTCCCGAAATTCAAATCCCGCGAAATCCGCGGGCTACGGAACAACCCATCAAGCAGAAGATCCCGCTCGTGCCAGCGCTCGGTATTTCACAAGTAAGGAAATTCACTCGACGAGAGACCAAGAATGGATCAAGGTGACCGAAAGAAGTCGACAACGTCATCCGTGACGATTGATCCAGTACAAGACATTCATATAACGCTAAGGACCGGACGGAAGGACCCCCAACTCCTTCCCCACTCGAACCTCGATCCATTCAGGGGCTAATGATGAAGCTGTGTACCTAGGGTAGGGGCATGGACCTGTCCTAAGAGCCCTACCCAAGGATATCCCTAGAAGAAGTCACCCTTCAATCGACTTGAAGGTATCCCACTCGACGGATTCAAAACACTCGACCATAAAGCCAACCACTCGACTGACGGGAGATCTAAAGTCACTCCGCAAGCAGACGGTCGGCCATTAAGTAGTCTTTATGGTCATCATAGCACTTTATTAGGGACGTTACCAGTAATGCCCAGTCTTAATATATTTTAACCCTGCCTTACTGAGGGCCGGAGGGGTCTGGCGAACTCTATATAAGCCACCCCCCTCCTCAGTAGCAAGGGTTCGCACCCCTGGAATTCATACACACATAATCCAATCGACCGCCTCCAGGCACCGAGACGTACGGCTGTTACTTCCTCCGCGAAGGGCCTGAACTCGTACATCTTGGTGTGTTTACAACTTCTCCATAGCTGAGATCTAGCCTCTCCATACATACCCCCCTACATCACTGTCAGAGATAGAACCACGACAATCGCAGCAGGGCTTCGCCGAGCTTCTGCGAGAGGGAGAGGTGTAGCAGGGGAGAGGGAGGCGCCAAGACTTGAGGTGTTCCTGCCCTCCCTCTCCCCCCCTTTATATAGGCCCCCTAGGGGGTGCACCGGCCCTAGGAGATGGGATCTCCTGGGGGGGCGGCGGCCAAGGGGGTGGAGTACCCCCCCAAGGCAAGTGGAGGCGCCCCCTCCCCTAGGGTTCCCAACCCTAGGCGCATGGGTGGCCCAAAGGGGGGGCGCGCACCAGTCCACTATGGGCTGGTTCCCCTCCCCACTTCAGCCCATGGGGCCCTCCAGGATGGGTGGCCCCACCTGGTGGACCCCGGGGACCCTTCCAGTGGTCCCAGTACAATACCGGTGACCCCCGAAACTCTCCCGATGGCCGAAACTGCACTTCCTATATATAATTCTTCACCTCCAGACCATTCTGGAACTCCTTGTGACATCCGGGATCTCATCCGGGACTCTGAACAACTTTCGGGTTACTGCATACTCATATCTCTACAACCCTAGCGTCACCGAACCTTAAGTGTGTGGACCCTACGGGTTCGGGAGACACGTAGACATGACCGAGACGGCTCTCCGGTCAATAACCAACAGCGGGATCTGGATACCCATGTTGGCTCCCACATGCTCCTCGATGATATCATCGGATGAACCATGATGTCGAGGACTTAATCAATCCGTATACAATTCCCTTTGTCAATCGGTACGTTAATTGCCCGAGACTCGATCGTCGGTATCCCAATACCTCGTTCAGTCTCGTTACCGGCAAGTCTCTTTACTCGTACCGTAATGCATGATCCCGTGATCAACCACTTGATCACATTGAGCTCATTATGATGATGCATTACCGAGTGGGCCCAGAGATACCTCTCCGTCATACGGAGTGACAAATCCCAGTCTCGATTCGTACCAACCCAACAGACACTTTCGGAGATACCTGTAACGTACCTTTATAGTCACCCAGTTACGTTGTGACGTTTGGCACACCCAAGGCACTCCTACGGTATCCGGGAGTTGCATAATCTCATGGTCTAAGGAAATGATACTTGACATTCAGAAAAGCTACAGCAAACGAACTACACGATCTTTGAGCTAATCTTAGGATTGGGTCTTGTCCATCACATCATTCTCCTAATGATGTGATACCGTTATCAATGACATCCAATGTCCATAGTCAGGAAATCATGACTATCTTTTGATCAACGAGCTAGTCAACTAGAGGCTCACTAGGGACGTGTTGTGGTCTATGTGTTCACAGATGTATTACGATTTCCGGATAACACAATTATAGCATGAACAATAGACAATTATCATGAACAAAGAAATATAATAATAACCATTTTATTATTGCCTCTACGGCATATTTCCAACAGTATTGAGATACAGACGATCGAATCTCGGGCAAGTAACATACCGATGACAAAGGGAACAACATATGTTGTTATGCGGTCTGACCGATAAAGATCTTTGTAGAATATGTAGGAGCCAATATGGGCATCCAGGTCCCGCTATTGGTTATTGACCAGAGAGGTGTCTCGGTCATGTCTACACAGTTCTTGAACCCGTAGGGTCCGCACGCTTAACGTTCGTTGACGATACAGTACTATATGAGTTATGTATGTTGATGACCGAATGTTGTTCGGAGTCCGGGATGAGATCACGGACATGACGAGGAACTCCAGAATGGTCCGGAGACAAAGTTTGATATATGGAATAGTAGTGTTTGATCTCCGGAAGGGTTCCAGAATTCACCGGAAGGGGTTCCGGATGTTACCCGAAATGTTTGGGCACGAGAACACTTTATCTGGGCCAAAGGGGAAAGCCCACGAGGCTTTTGGAAAGTGCAAAAGGAAGTTTTGCGGAGACCAGAGGCTAGACGCCAGGAAACCTGGCGTCCAGGGGGTAGACGTCGGGAACCCTGGCGTCTAGCCCTAGAGTCCGAGAAGGACTCTTGCCTTTCGGGCGAAACCGACTTTGAGGAGGCTTTTACTCCAAGTTTCGACCCCAGGGCTCAACATATAAATAGAGGGGTAGGGCTAGCACCAAAGACACATCAAGAAACACCAAGCCGTGTGCCGGCAACCCCGTCCCCTCTAGTTTATCCTCCGTCATAGTTTTCGTAGTGCTTAGGCGAAGCCCTGCGGAGATTGTTCTTCACCAACACCGTCACCACGCTGTCGTGCTGCCGGAACTCATCTACTACTTCGCCCCTCTTGCTGGATCGAGAAGGCGAGGACGTCACCGAGCCGAACGTGTGCAGAACTCGAAGGTGCCATGCTTTCGGTACTTGGATCGGTTGGACGTGTAGACGTACGACTACATCAACCACGTTGATATAACACTTCCACGAACGGTCTATGAGGGTACGTAGACAACACTCTCCCCTCTTGTTGCTATGCATCACCATGATCTTGCATGTGCGTAGGAAATTTTTTGAAATTACTACGTTCCCCAACAGTGGCATCCGAGCCTAGGTTTTATGCGTTGATGTTGTGCACGAGTAGAACACAAGTGAGTTGTGGGCGATATAAGTCATACTGCTTACCAGCATGTCATACTTTATTTCGGCGGTATTGTTGGATGAAGCAGCCCAGACCGACATTACGCGTACGCTTACGCGAGACTGGTTCTACCGACGTGCTTTGCACACAGGTGGCTGGTGGGTGTCAGTTCCCCAACTTTAGTTGAACCAAGTGTGGCTACGCCCGGTCCTTGCGAAGGTTAAAACAGCAGCAACTTGACAAACTATCATTGTGGTTTTGATGCGTAGGTCAGAACGGTTCTTGCTTAAGCCCGTAGCAGCCACGTAAAACTTGCAACAACAAAGTAGAGGACGTCTAACTTGTTTTTGCAGGGCATGTTGTGATGTGATATGGTCAAGACATGATGCTAAATTTTATTGTATGAGATGATCATGTTTTGTAACCGAGTTATCGGCAACTGGCAGGAGCCATATGGTTGTCGCTTTATTGTATGCAATGTAATTGCGCTGTAATGCTTTACTTTATCACTAAGCGGTAGCGATAGTCGTGGAAGCATAAGATTGGCGAGACGACAACGATGCTACGATGGTGATCAAGGTGTCGCGCCGGTGACGATGGTGATCATGACGGTGCTTCGGAGATGGAGATCACAAGCACAAGATGATGATGGCCATATCATATCACTTATATTGATTGCATGTGATGTTTATCTTTTATGCATCTTATCTTGCTTTGATTCACGGTAGCATTATAAGATGATCTCTCACTAAATTTCAAGATAAAAGTGTTCTCCCTGAGTATGCACCGTTGCCAAAGTTCGTCGTGCCCAGACACCACGTGATGATCGGGTGTGATAAGCTCTACATCCATCTACAATGGGTGCAAGCCAGTTTTGCACACGCAGAATACTCAGGTTAAACTTGATGAGCCTAGCATATGCAGATATGGCCTCGGAACACTAAGACCGAAAGGTCGAGCGTGAATCATATAGTAGATATGATCAACATATTGATGTTCACCATTGAAAGCTACTCCATTTCACGTGATGATCGGTTATGGTTTAGTTGATTTGGATCACGTGATCACTTAGAAGATTAGAGGGATGTCTTTCTAAGTGGGAGTTCTTAAGTAATATGATTAATTGAACTTTAATTTATCATGAACTTAGTCCTGGTAGTATTAGCATATCTATGTTGTAGATTAATAGCTCGCGTTTAGCTCCCCTGTTTTATTTTTTATATGTTCCTAGAGAAAACTAAGTTGAAAGATGTTAGTAGCAATGATGCGGATTGGATCCGTGATCTGAGGTTTATCCTCATTGCTGCACAGAAGAATTATGTCTTTGATGCACCGCTAGGTGACAAACCTATTGCAGGAGCAGATGCAGATGCTATGAACATTTGGCTAGCTCAATATGATGACTACTTGATAGTTTAGTGCACCATGCTTAACCGGCTTAGAATCAGGACTTCAAAGACGTTTTGAACGTCATGGACCATATGAGATGTTCCAGGAGTTGAAGTTAATATTTCAAGCAAATACCCGAGTTGAGAGATATGAAGTCTCCAACAAGTTCTATAGCTAAAAGATGGAGGAGAATAGCTCAAGCATTGAGATGTGCTCAGATTGTCTAGGTACCACAATCGCTTGAATCAAGTGGAAGTTAATCTTCCAGATAAGATAGTGATTGACAGAATTCTCTAGTCACCATCACCAAGTTAGTAGAACTTCGTGATGAACTATAGTATGCAGGGGATGACGAAAACAATTCCCGAGCTCTTCGTGATGCTGAAATCGACGAAGGTAGAAATCAAGAAAAGCATCAAGTGTTGATGGTTGACAAGACCACTAGTTTCAAGAAAAGGGCAAAGGGAAGAAGGGGAACTTCAAGAAGAACGACAAGCAAGTTGCTACTCAATTGAAGAAGCCTAAGTCTGTACCTAAGCCTGAGACTAAGTGCTTCTACTGCAAAGGGACTGGTCACTGCAAGCGGAACTACCCCAAGTATTTGGCGGATAAGAAGGATGGCAAAGTGAACAAAGGTATATTTGATATACAAATTATTGATGTGTATTTTACTAGTGTTCATAGCAACCCCTCGGTATTTGATACTGGTTCAGTTGCTAAGAGTAGTAACTCGAAACGGGAGTTGTAGAATGAACATAGACTAGTTAAGGGTGAAGTGACGATGTGCATTGGAAGTGGTTCCAAGATTGATATGATCATCATCGCACACTCCCTATACTTTTGGGATTAGTGTTGAACCTAAATAAGTGTTATTTGGTGTTTGCGCTGAGCATGAATATCATTTGATCATGTTTATTGCAATACGGTTATTCATTTAAGTAAGAGAATAAATTGTTGTTCTGTTTACATGAATAAAACCTTATATGGTTACACACCCAATGAAAATGGTTCGTTGGATCTCGATCGTAGTGATACACATATTCATAATATTGAAACCAAAAGATGCAAAATTAATAATGATAGTGCAACTTATTTGTGGCACTGCCGTTTAGGTCATATTGGTGTAAAGCGCATGAAGAAAATCCATGCTGATGGGCTTTTGGAATCACTTGATTATGAATCAGTTGATGCTTGCGAACCATGCCTCATGGGCAAGATGACTAAGACTCCGTTCTCCGGAACAATGGAGCGAGCAACAGATTTGTTGGAAATCATACATACTGATGTATGTGGTCCGATGAATATTGAGGCTCGCGGCAGGTATCATTATTTTCTGATCTTCACAGATGATTTGAGCAGATATGAGTATATCTACTTGATGAAACACAAGTCTGAAACATTTGAAGAGTTCAAAGAATTTCAGAGTGAAGTGGAGAATCATCGTAACAAAAATAAAAGTTTCTACGATATGATCGCAGAACTAAAATATTTGAGTTACGAGTTTGGCCTTCAGCTAAAAACAATGTGAAATAGTTTCACTTTTCACGCCACCTGGAACACCACAGTGTAATGGTGTGTCTGAACGCATAACCGTACTTTATTAGATATGGTGCGATCTATGATGTCTCTATGCATTAGAGACAGCTGCATTCACGTTAAATAGGGCACCATCTAAATCCGTTGAGACGACACCGTATGAACTATGGTTTGGCAAGAAACCTAAGCTGTCGATTCTTAAAGTTTGAGGTTGCAATGCTTATGTGAAAAAGTTTCAACCTGATAAGCTCAAACCCAAATCGGAGAAGTGCGTCTTCATAGGATACCCAAAAGAAAATGTTGGGTACACCTTCTATCACAGATCCGAAGGCAAGATATTCGTTGCTTTGAATGGATCCTTTCTAGAGAAGGAGTTTCTCTCGAAAGAAGTGAGTGGGAGGAAAGTAGAACTTGATGAGGTAACTGTACCTACTCCCTTATTGGAAAGTAGTTCATCACAGAAATCTGTTCCTGTGACTACTACACCAATTAGTGAGGAAGCTAATGATGATGATCATGTAACTTCAGATCAAGTTACTACCGAACCTCGTAGGTAAACCAGAGTGAGATCCACACCAGAGTGGTACGGTAATCCTATTCTGGAGCTCATGTTACTTGGCCATGACGAGCCTACAAATTATGAGGAAGCGATGATGAGCCCAGATTCCACGAAATGGCTTGAGGCCATGAAATCTGAGATGATATCCATGTATGAGAACAAAGTATGGACTTTGATTGACTTGCCCAATGATCGGCGAGCCATTGAGATTAAATGGATCTTCAAGAGGAAGACGGACGCTGATAGTAGTGTTACTATCTAGAAAGCTAGAATTGTCGCAAAAAGGTTTTTGACAAGTTCAAGGTGTTGACTACGATGAGAGTTTCTCACTCGTATCTATGCTTAGGTATGTCCGTATCATGTTAGCAATTGCCGCATTTTATGAAATCTAGCAAATGGATAAACAAAACTGCATTCCTTAATGAATTTATTAAAGAAGAGTTGTATATGATGCATCCAGAAAGGTTTTGTCAATCTAAAGGTGCTAAGGAAATATGCAAGCTCTAGCGATCCATCTATGGACTGGTGCAAGCATCTCGGAGTTGGAATATATGCTTAGATAATTTGATCAAAGCATATAGTTTTATACAGACTTGCGGTGAAGCCTGTATTTACAAGAAAGTGAGTGGGAGCACTACAGCATTTCTGATAAGTATATGTGAATGACATATTATTGATCGGAAATAATGTAGAATTATTCTGCAAAGCATAAAGGAGTGTTTGAAAGGAGTTTTTCAAAGAAAGACCTCAGTGAAGCTGCTTACATATTAAGCATCAAGATCTATAGAGATAGATCAAGACGCTTGATAAGTTTTTTTAATGAGTACATACCTTGACAAGATTTTGAAATAGTTCAAAATAGAACAGTCAAAGAAAGAGTTCTTGCCTGTGTTACTAGGTGTGAAATTGAGTAATACTCAAATCCCGACCACGGCAGAAGATAGAAAGAGAATGAAAGTCATTCCCTATGCCTCAGCCATAGGTTCTATAAAGTATGCCATGTTGTGTACCAGACCTATTGTATACCCTGCCCTGAGTTTGGCAAGGGAGTACAATAGTGATCTAGGAGTAGATCACTGGACATTGGTCAAAATTATCCTTACCGGAGTAAGGATATGTTTCTCGATTATGGAGGTGACAAAAGGTTCGTCGTAAAGGGTTACGTCGATGCAAGTTTTGACACTGATCTAGATGACTCTAAGTCTCAATATGGATACATATTGAAAGTGGGAGCAATTAGCTAGAGTAGCTCCGTGCAGAGCATTGTTGACATAGAATTTGCAAAATACATACGGATCTGAATGTTGCAGACCCGTTGACTAAACTTCTCTCACAAGCAAAACATGATCACACCTTAGTACTCTTTGGGTGTTAATCACATAGCGATGTGAACTAGATTATTGACACTAGTAAATCCTATGGTTGTTGGTCACATGACGATGTGAACTATGGGTGTTAACCACATGGTGATGTGAACTATTGATGTTAAATCACATGGCGATGTGATCTAGATTATTGACTCTAGTGCAAGTGGGAGATTGAAGGAAATATGCCCTAGAGGCAATAATAAAGTTATTATTTATTTCCTTATTTCATGATAAATGTTTATTATTCATGCTAGAATTGTATTAACCGGAAACATAATACATGTGTGAATACATAGACAAACAGAGTGTCACTAGTATGCCTCTACTTGACTAGCTCGTTGATCAAAGATGGTTAAGTTTCCTAACCATAGACATGAGTTGTCATTTGATTAACGGGATCACATCATTAGGAGAATGATGTGATTGACTTGACCCATTCTGTTAGCTTAGCCCTTGATCATTTAGTTTGTTGCTATTGCTTTCTTCATGACTAATACATGTTCCTATGACTATGAGATTATGCAACTCCCGTTTACCGGAGGAACACTTTGTGTGCCACCAAATGTCACAACGTAACTGGGTGATTATAAAGGTGTTCTACAGGTGTCTCCAAAGGTACTTGTTGGGTTGGCGTATTTCAAGATTAGGATTTGTCACTCCGATTGTCGGAGAGGTATCTCTGGGCCCACTCGGTAATGCACATCACTATAAGCCTTGCAACTAATGAGTTAGTTGCGGGATGATGTATTACAGAACGAGTAAAGAGACTTGCCGGTAACGAGATTGAACTAGGTATTGAGATATCGACGATCAAATCTCGGGTAAGTAACATATCGATGACAAAGGGAACAACGTATGATGTTATGCGGTCTGACCGATAAAGATCTTCGTAGAATATGTAGGAGCCAATATGGGCATCTAGGTCCCGCTATTGGTTATTGACCAGAGAGGTGTCTCGGTCATGTCTACATAGTTCTCGAACCCGTAGGGTCCTCACGCTTAACGTTTGTTGACGATATAGTACTATATGAGTTATGTATGTTGATGAACGAATGTTGTTCGGAGTCTGGGATGAGATCACGAACATGACGAGGAACTCCGGAATGGTCCGGAGACAAAGTTTGATATATGGGATAGTAGTGTTTGATCTCCGGAAGGGTTCCGAAATTCACCGGAAGGGGTTCCGGATGTTTCCCGAAATGTTTGGGCACGAGAACACTTTATCTGGGCCAAAGGGGAAAGCCCATAAGGCTTTTGGAAAGTGCAAAAGGAAGTTTTGCGGAGACCAGAGGCTAGACGCCAGGAACCCTGGCGTCTAGGGGGTAGATGCCGGGAACCCTGGCGTCTAGCCCTGGAATCCGAGAAGGACTGTTTCCTTTCAGGTGAAACCGACTTTGAGGAGGCTTTTACTCCAAGTTTCGACCCCAGGGCTCAACATATAAATAGAGGGGTAGGGCTAGCACCAAAGACACATCAAGAAACACCAAGCCGTGTGCCGGCAACCCCGACCCCTCTAGTTTATCCTCCGTCATAGTTTTCGTAGTGCTTAGGCGAAGCCCTGCGGAGATTGTTCTTCACCAACACCGTCACCATGCCGTCGTGCTGCCGGTACTCATCTACAACTTCGCCCCTCTTCCTAGATCGAGAAGGCGAGGACGTCACCGAGCCGAACGTGTGCAGAACTCGGAGGTGCCGTGCTTTCGGTACTTGGATCGGTCGGACTTGAAGATGTACGACTACATCAACCGCATTGATATAACGCTTCCGCAAACGGTCTACGAGGGTACGAAGACAACACTCTCACCTCTCGTTGCTATGCATCACCATGATCTTGCGTGTGCGTAGGAATTTTTTTGAAATTACTACGTTCCCCAACACCCAATACAATTGTAAATTGTATAGGTGCACTAGTTCGGCGAAGAGATGGTGATACAAGTGGTATATGGATGGTAGATAAAGGTTTTTGTAATCTGAAATTATAAAAACAGCAAGGTAACTAATGATAAAAGTGAGCGTAAACGGTATTGCAATGCTAGGAAACAAGGCCTAGGGTTCATACTTTCACTAGTGCAAGTTCTCTCAACAATAATAACATAATTGGATCACATAACTATCCCTCAACATGCAACAAAGAGTCACTCCAAAGTCACTAATAGCGGAGAACAAATGAAGAGATTATGGTAGGGTACGAAACCACCTCAAAGTTATTCTTTCCAATCAATCCGTTGGGCTATTCCTATAAGTGTCACAAACAGCCCTAGAGTTCGTACTAGAATAACACCTTAAGACACAAATCACCCAAAACCCTAATGTCACCTAGATACTCCAATGTCACCTCAAGTATCCGTGGGTATGATTGTACGATATGCATCACATAATCTCAGATTCATCTATTCAACCAACACATAGAACCTCAAAGAGTGCCCCAAAGTTCCTACTGGAGAATCACGACGAAAACGTGTGCCAACCCCTATGCATAGGTTCATGGGCGGAACCCGCAAGTTGATCACCAAAACATACATCAAGTGAATCACGTGATATCCCATTGTCACCACAGATACGCACGGCAAGACATACATCAAGTGTTCTCAAATCTTTAAAGACTCAATCCGATAAGATAACTTCAAAGGGGAAACTCAATCCATTACAAGAGAGTAGAGGGGGGAAGAAACATCATAGGATCCAAATATAATAGCAAAGCTCGCGATACATCAAGATCGTAACACCTCAAGAACACGAGAGAGAGAGAGAGATCAAACACATAGCTACTGGTATATACCCTCAGCCTGAAGGAAATATGCCCTAGAGGCAATAATAAAGTTATTATTTATTTCCTTATATCATGATAAATGTTTATTATTCATGCTAGAATTGTATTAACCGGAAACATAATACTTGTGTGAATACATAAACAAACAAAGTGTCACTAGTATGCCTCTACTTGACTAGCTCGTTAATCGAAGATGGTTATGTTTCCTAACCATAGACATGAGTTGTCATTTGATTAATGAGATCACATCATTAGCAGAATGATGTGATTGACTTGACCCATTTCGTTAGCTTAGCACTTGATTGTTTAGTTTGTTGCTATTGCTTTCTTCATGACTTATACATGTTCCTATGACTATGAGATTATGCAACTCCTGTTTACCGGAGGAACACTTTGTGTGCTACTAAACGTCACAACGTAACTGAGTGATTATAAAGGTGCTCTACAGGTGTCTCCAAAGGTACATGTTGGGTTGGCGTATTTCGAGATTAGGATTTGTCACTCCGATTGTCGGAGAGGTATCTCTGGGCCCTCTCGGTAATGCACATCACTTAAGCCTTGCAAGCAATGCAACTAATAAGTTAGTTGAAAGATGATGTATTACAGAACGAGTAAAGAGACTTGACGGTAACGAGATTGAACTAGGTATTGAGATACCGACGATCGAATCTCGGGCAAGTAACATACCGATGACAAAGGGAACAAACGTATGTTGTTTTGCGGTCTAACCGATAAAGATCTTCGTAGAATATGTAGGAGCCAATATGAGCATCCAGGTTCTGCTATTGGTTATTGACCGGAGACGTGTCTCGGTCATGTCTACATTGTTCTCGAACCTGTAGGGTCCGCACGCTTAATGTTACGATGACATTTTCATTATGAGTTTATATATTTTGATGTACCGAAGGTTGTTCGGAGTCCCGGATGTGATCACGGACTTGACGAGGAGTCTCGAAATGGTCGAGACATAAAGATCGATATATTGGACGACTATATTTGGACACCAGAAAGGTTCCGGGTGAGATTGGGACAATACCGGATCAACGGGAGGTTACCGGAACCCCCCGGGAGGTATATGGGCCTTATTGGGCCTTAGTGGAAAGGAGGGGAAAGGAGCAAGGGAGGGGCGCCCCCCCCCCCCAAGCCCAATCCGAATTGGGAGGGGGGCCGGCCCCCCTTTCCTTCCTCCCTCCTTCCTCTTCCTTCCCTCTCCTACTCCTAATAGGAAAAAGGGGAGTCCTACTCCCTGTGGGAGTTGGACTCCCCCCAGGGCGCGCCACCCTCCTTGGCCGGCCCCCTCCTCCACTCCTTTATATACGGGGGCAAGGGGGCACCCCATAGACAACAATTGATCATTGATCTCTTAGCTGTGTGCGGTGCCCCCCTCCACCATAATCCTCGATAATATTGTAGAGGTGCTTAGGCGAAGCCCTGCTACGGTAGAACATCAAGACCCTCACCATGCCGTCGTGCTGACGGAACTCATCCCCGACACTTTGCTGGATCGGAGTCCGGGGATCATCATCGAGCTGAACGTGTGCTAGAACTCGGAGGTGCCGTAGTTTCGGTGCTTGATCGGTCGGGCCGTGAAGACGTACGACTACATCAGCCACGTTGTGCTAACGCTTCTGCTTCCGGTCTACGAGGGTATGTAGACAACACTCTTCCCTCTCGTTGCTATGCATCACCATGATCTTGCGTGTGCGTAGGAATTTTTTTGAAATTACTATGTTCCCCAATAGTGGCATCCGAGCCTAGGTTTTATGCATTGATGTTATGCACGAGTAGAACACAAGTGAGTTGTGGGCGATATAAGTCATACTGCTTACCAGCATGTCATACTTTGGTTCGGCGGTATTGTTGGATGAAGCGGCCCGGACCGACATTACGCGGACGCTTACGCGAGACTGGTTCTACCGACGTGCTTTGCACACAGGTGGCTGGCGGGTGTCAGTTTCTCCAACTTTAGTTAAACTGAGTGTGGCTACGCCCGGTCCTTGCGAAGGTTAAAACAGCACCAACTTGACAAACTATCGTTGTGGTTTTGATGCGTAGGTAAGAACGGTTCTTGCTAAGCCCGTAGCAGCCACATAAAACTTGCAACAACAAAGTAGATGACGTCTAACTTGTTTTTGCAGGGCATGTTGTGATGTGATATTGTCAAGACATGATGCTAAATTTTATTGTATGAGATGATCATGTTTTGTAACCGAGTTATCGGCAACTGGCAGGAGCCATATGGTTGTCGCTTTATTGTATGCAATGCAATCGCGCTGTAATGCTTTACTTTATCACTAAGTGGTAGCGATAGTCGTGGAAGCATAAGATTGGCGAGACGACAATGATGCTACGATGGAGATCAAGGTGTCGCGCTGGTGACGATGGTGATCATGACGATGCTTCGGAGATGGAGATCACAAGCACAAGATGATGATGGCCATATCATATCACTTATATTGATTGCATGTGATGTTTATCTTTTATGCATCTTATCTTGCTTTGATTGACGGTAGCATTATAAGATGATCCCACACTAAATTATCAAAGTATAAGTGTTCTCCCTGAGTATGCACCGTTGCGAAAGTTCTTCGTGCTGAGACTTCACATGATGATCGGGTGTGATATAGGCTCTACGTTCAAATACAAAGGGTGCAAAACAGTTGCACACGCGGAATACTCAGGTTTAACTTGACGAGCCTAGCATATAACAGATATGGCCTCGGAACACAGAGACCGAAAGGTCGAGCGTGAATCATGTTGGGGAACGTAGTAATTTCAAAAAAATTCCTACGCACACGCAAGATCATGGTGATGCATAGCAACGAGAGGGGAGAGTGTGATCTATGTACCCTTGTAGATCGACAACAGAAACATTTGGTTGATGTAGTCGTACGTCTCCACGGCCCGACCGATCAAGCACCGAAACTATGGCACCTCCGAGTTCTAGCACACGTTCAGCTCGATGACGATCCCCAGACTCCGATCCAGCAAAGTGTCGGGGAAGAGTTCCGTCGGAACGACGGCGTGGTGACGATCTTGATGTACTACCGTCGCAGGGCTTCGCCTAAGCACCGCTACAATATTATCGAGGACTATCGTGGAAGGGGCGCCGCACACGGCTAAGAATATGATCACATGAATCAACTTGTGTGTCTCTGGGGTGCCCCTGCCTCCGTATATAAAGGTTCAAGAGGGGGAGGCCGGCCGGCCATCATAGGGCGCGCCAGGAGGAGTCCTACTCCCTCCGGGAGTAGGACTTCTCCCCCAATCCTAGTTGGAGTAGGATTCGCGAGGTGGAGAAGAGAGAGAGAGAAGGAGGGGGGCGCCGGCCCTCTCTCCTTGTCCTATTCGGACTAGGGGGGAGGGGCGCGCGGCCCAGCCCTGGCCGCCTCTCCTCTTCTTCCACTAAGGCTCACTAAGGCCCATATAGCTCCCGGGGGGTTCCGGTAACCTCCCGGTACTCCGGTAAAATCCCGATTTCACCCGGAACACTTCCGATATACAAACATAGGCTTCCAATATATCAATCTTTATGTCTAGACAATTTCGAGACTCCTCGTCATGTCTGTGATCTCATCCAGGACTCCGAACAACCTTCGGTACATCAAAACGTATAAACTCATAATATAACTGTCATCAAAACCTTAAGCGTGCGGACCCTACGGGTTCGAGAACAGTGTAGACATGACCGAGATACGTCTCCGGTCAATAACCAATAGCGGGACCTGGATGCCCATATTGGCTCCTACATATTCTACGAAGATCTTTATTGGTCATACCGCATAACAACATACGTTGTTCCCTTTGTCATCGGTATGTTACTTGCCCGAGATTCGATCGTCGGTATCCAATACCTAGTTCAATCTCGTTACCGGCAAGTCTCTTTACTCGTTCCGTAATACATCATCCCGCAACTAACTCATTAGTTGCAATGCTTGCAAGGCTTAAGTGATGTGCATTACCGAGAGGGCCCTGAGATACCTCTCTCACGATCGGAGTGACAAATCCTAATCTCGAAATACGTCAACCCAACATGTACCTTTGGAGACACATGTAGAGCACCTTTATAATCACCCAGTTACGTTATGACGTTTGGTTACACACAAAGTGTTCCTACGGCACACGGGAGTTACATAATCTCATAGTCATAGGAACATGTATAAGTCATGAAGAAAGCAATAGCAACATACTAAACGATCGGGTGCTAAGCTAATGGAATGGGTCATGTCAATCAGATCATTCAACTAATGATGTGATCCCGTTAATCAAATGACAACTCTTTGTCCATGGTTAGGAAACATAACCATCTTTGATTAACGAGCTAGTCAAGTAGAGGCATACTAGTGACACTCTGTTTGTCTATGTATTCACACATGTATTATGTTTCCGGTTAATACAATTCTAGCATGAATAATAAACTTTTATCATGATATAAGGAAATAAATAATAACTTTATTATTGCCTCTAGGGCATATTTCCTTCAGTCTCCCACTTGCACTAGAGTCAATAATCTAGATTACACAGTGATGATTCTAACACCCATGGAGCTTTGGTTCTGATCATGTTTTGCCCGTGGAAGAGGCTTAGTCAACGGGTCTGCTACATTCAGCTCCGTATGTATCTTGCAAATCTCTATGTCTCCCACCTGGACTAGATCCCGGATGGAATTGAAGCGTCTTTTGATGTGCTTGGTTCTTTTGTGAAACCTGGATTCCTTTGCCAAGGCAATTGCTCCAGTATTGTCACAAAAGATTTTCATTGGACCCGATGCACTAGGTATGACACCTAGATCGGATATGAACTCCTTCATCCAAACTCCTTCGTTTGCTGCTTCCGAAGCAGCTATGTACTCCGCTTCACATGTAGATCCCGCCACGACGCTTTGTTTAGAACTGCACCAACTGACAACTCCACCGTTTAATGTAAACACGTATCTGGTTTGCGATTTAGAATCGTCTGGATCAGTGTCCAAGCTTGCATCAACGTAACCGTTTACGATGAGCTCTTTGTCACCTCCATATACGAGAAACATATCCTTAGTCCTTTTCAGGTACTTCATGATGTTCTTGACCGCTGTCAAGTGATCCACTCCTGGATTACTTTGGTACCTCCCTGCTAAACTTATAGCAAGGCACACATCAGGTCTGGTACACAGCATTGCATACATGATAGAGCCTATGGCTGAAGCATAGGGAACATCTTTCATTTTCTCTCTATCTTCTGCATTGGTCGGGCATTGAGTCTGACTCAACTTCACACCTTGTAACACAGACAAGAACCCTTTCTTTGCTTGATCCATTTTGAACTTCTTCAAAATCTTGTCAAGGTATGTGCTTTGTGAAAGTCCAATTAAGCGTCTTGATCTATCTCTATAGATCTTTATGCCTAATATGTAAGCAGCTTCACCGAGGTCTTTCATTGAAAAACTCTTATTCAAGTATCCTTTTATGCTATCCAGAAATTCTATATTATTTCCAATCAGTAATATGTCATCCACATATAATATCAGAAATGCTACAGAGCTCCCACTCACTTTCTTGTAAATACAGGCTTCTCCGAAAGTCTGTATAAAACCAAATGCTTTGATCACACTATCAAAGCGTTTATTCCAACTCCGAGAGGCTTGCACCAGTCCATAAATGGATCGCTGGAGCTTGCACACTTTGTTAGCTCCCTTTGGATCGACAAAACCTTCCGGTTGCATCATATACAACTCTTCTTCCAGAAATCCATTCAGGAATGCAGTTTTGACATCCATCTGCCAAATTTCATAATCATAAAATGCGGCAATTGCTAACATGATTCGGACAGACTTAAGCATCGCTACGGGTGAGAAGGTCTCATCGTAGTCAACCCCTTGAACTTGCCGAAACCCTTTTGCGACAAGTCGAGCTTTGTAGACAGTAATATTACCGTCAGCGTCAGTCTTCTTCTTGAAGATCCATTTATTCTCAATTGCTTGCCGATCATCGGGCAAGTCAACCAAAGTCCATACTTTGTTCTCATACATGGATCCCATCTCAGATTTCATGGCTTCAAGCCATTTTGCGGAATCTGGGCTCACCATCGCTTCTTCATAGTTCGTAGGTTCATCATGATCTAGCAGCATGACTTCCAGAACAGGATTACCGTACCACTCTGGCGCGGATCTCACTCTGGTTGATCTACGAGGTTCAGTAGTATCTTGTCCTGAAGTTTCATGATCATTATCATTAGCTTCCTCACTAATTGGTGTAGGTGTCGCAGAAACAGGTTTCTGTGATGTACTACTTTCCAATAAGGGAGCAGGTACAGTTACCTCGTCAAGTTCTACTTTCCTCCCACTCACATCTTTCGAGAGAAACTCCTTCTCCAGAAAGTTTCCGAACTTAGCAACAAAAGTCTTGCCTTCGGATCTGTGATAGAAGGTGTATCCAATAGTTTCCTTTGGATATCCTATGAAGACACATTTCTCGATTTGGGTTCGAGCTTATCAGGTTGAAGCTTTTTCACATAAGCATCGCAGCCCCAAACTTTCAGAAACGACAACTTTGGTTTCTTGCCAAACCATAGTTCATAAGGCGTCGTCTCAACGGATTTTGATGGTGCCCTATTTAACGTGAATGCGGCCGTCTCTAAAGCATAACCCCAAAACGATAGCGGTAAATCAGTAAGAGACATCATAGATCGCACCATATCTAGTAAAGTACGATTACGACGTTCGGACACACCATTACGCTGTGGTGTTCTGGGTGGCGTGAGTTGCGAAACTATTCCGCATTGTTTCAAATGTACACCAAACTCGTAACTCAAATATTCTCCTCCACGATCAGATCGTAGAAACTTTATTTTCTTGTTACGATGATTTTCAACTTCACTCTGAAATTCTTTGAACTTTTCAAATGTTTCAGACTTATGTTTCATTAAGTAGATATACCCATATCTGCTTAAGTCATCTGTGAAGGTGAGAAAATAACGATATCCGCCACGAGCCTCAATATTCATCGGACCACATACATCTGTATGTATGATTTCCAACAAATCTGTTGCTCTCTCCATAGTATCGGAGAATGGTGTTTTAGTCATCTTACCCATGAGGCACGGTTCGCAAGTACCAAGTGATTCATAATCAAGTGGTTCCAAAAGTCCATCAGTATGGAGTTTCTTCATGCGCTTTACACTGATATGACCTAAACGGCAGTGCCACAAATAAGTTGCACCATCATTATCAACTCTGCATCTTTTGGCTTCAACATTATGAATATGTGTGTCACTACTATCGAGATTCAATAAGAATAGACCACTCTTCAAGGGTGCATGACCATAAAAGATATTACTCATATAAATAGAACAACCATTATTCTCTGATTTAAATGAATAACCGTCTCGCATTAAACAAGATCCAGATATAATGTTCATGCTCAACGCTGGCACCAAATAACAATTATTTAGGTCTAATACTAATCCCGAAGGTAGATGTAGAGGTAGCGTGCCGACCGCGATCACATCGACTTTGGAACCGTTTCCCACGCGCATCGTCACCTCGTCCTTAGCCAATCTTCGCTTAATCCGTAGTCCCTGTTTCGAGTTGCAAATATTAGCAACAGAACCAGTATCAAATACCCAGGTGCTACTGCGAGCATTAGTAAGGTACACATCAATAACATGTATATCACATATACCTTTGTTCACCTTGCCATCCTTCTTATCCGCCAAATACTTGGGGCAGTTCCGCTTCCAGTGACCAGTCTGCTTGCAGTAGAAGCACTCAGTTTCAGGCTTAGGTCCAGACTTGGGTTTCTTCTCTTGAGCAGCAACTTGCTTGCTGTTCTTCTTGAAGTTCCCCTTCTTCTTCCCTTTGCCCTTTTTCTTGAAACTAGTGGTCTTGTTGACCATCAACACTTGATGCTCCTTTTTGATTTCTACCTCCGCAGCTTTCAGCATTGCGAAGAGCTCGGGAATAGTCTTATTCATCCCTTGCATATTATAGTTCATCACGAAGCTCTTGTAGCTTGGTGGCAGTGATTGGAGAATTCTGTCAATGACGCAATCATCTGGAAGATTAACTCCCATCTGAATCAAGTGATTATTATACCCAGACATTTTGAGTATATGCTCACTGACAGAACTGTTCTCCTCCATCTTGCAGCTATAGAACTTATTGGAGACTTCATATCTCTCAATCGGGCATTTGCTTGAAATATTAACTTCAACTCCTGGAACATCTCATATGCTCCATGACGTTCAAAACGTCGTTGAAGTCCCGATTCTAAGCCGTAAAGCATGGCACACTGAACTATCGAGTAGTCATCAGCTTTGCTCTGCCAGACGTTCATAACATCTGGTGTTGCTCCAGCAGCAGGCCTGGCACCCAGCGGTGCTTCCAGGACGTAATTCTTCTGTGCAGCAATGAGGATAATCCTCAAGTTACGGACCCAGTCCGTGTAATTGCTACCATCATCTTTCAACTTTGCTTTCTCAAGGAACGCATTAAAATTCAACGGAACAACAGCACGGGCCATCTATCTACAATCAAACATACATAAGCAAGATACTATCAGGTACTAAGTTCATGATAAATTTAAGTTCAATTAATCAAATTACTTAAAGAACTCCCACTTAGATAGACATCCCTCTAATCCTCTAAGTGATCACGTGATCCAAATCAACTAAACCATGTCCGATCATCACGTGAGATGGAGTAGTTTCATTGGTGAACATCACTATGTTGATCATATCTACTATATGATTCACGCTCGACCTTTCGGTCTCCGTGTTCCGAGGCCATATCTGCATATGCTTGGCTCGTCAAGTATAACCTGAGTATTCCGCGTGTGCAACTGTTTTGCACCCGTTGTATTTGAACGTAGAGCCTATCACACCCGATCATCACGTGGTGTCTCAGCACGAAGAACTTTCGCAACGGTGCATACTCAGGGAGAACACTTCTTGATAATTTTAGTGAGAGATCATCTTATAATGCTACCGTCAATCAAAGCAAGATAAGATGCATAAAAGATAAACATCACATGCAATCAATATAAGTGATATGATATGGCCATCATCATCTTGTGCCTGTGATCTCCATCTCCGAAGCACCGTCATGATCACCATCGTCACCGGCGCGACACCTTGATCTCCATCGTAGCATCGTTGTCGTCTCGCCAATCTTATGCTTCCACGACTATCACTACCGCTTAGTGATAAAGTAAAGCATTACAACGCGATTGCATTGCATACAATAAAGCGACAACCATATGGCTCCTGCCAGTTGCCGATAACTCGGTTACAAAACATGATCATCTCATACAATAAAATTTAGCATCATGTCTTGACCATATCACATCACAACATGCCCAGCAAAAACAAGTTAGACGTCCTCTACTTTGTTGTTGCAAGTTTTACGTGGCTGCTACGGGCTTAAGCAAGAAACAATCTTACCTACGCATCAAAACCACAACGATAGTTTGTCAAGTCGGTGCTGTTTTAACCTTCGCAAGGACCGGGCGTAGCCACACTTGGTTCAACTAAAGTTGGAGAAACTGTCACCCGCAAGCCACCTATGTGCAAAGCACGTCGGGAGAACCGGTCTCGCGTAAGCGTACGCGTAATGTCGGTCCGGGCCGCTTCGTCCAACAATACCGCCGAACCAAAGTATGACATGCTGGTAAGCAGTATGACTTATATCGCCCACAACTCACTTGTGTTCTACTCGTGCATATAACATCAACACATAAAACCTAGGCTCGGATGCCACTGTTGGGGAACGTAGTAATTTCAAAAAAATTCCTACGCACACGCAAGATCATGGTGATGCATAGCAACGAGAGGGGAGAGTGTGATCTATGTACCCTTGTAGATCGACAACGGAAGCGTTTGGTTGATGTAGTCGTACGTCTCCACGGCCCGACCGATCAAGCACCGAAACTACGGCACCTCCGAGTTCTAGCACACGTTCAGCTCGATGACGATCCCCGGACTCCGATCCAGCAAAGTGTCGGGGAAGAGTTCCGTCAGCACGACAGCGTGGTGACGATCTTGATGTACTAACGTCGCAGGGCTTCGCCTAAGCACCGCTACAATATTATCGAGGACTATGGTGGAAGGGGGCGCCGCACACGGCTAAGAATATGATCACGTGGATCAACTTGTGTGTCTCTGGGGTGCCCCTGCCTCCGTATATAAAGGTTCAAGAGGGGGAGGCCGGCCGGCCATCATAGGGCGCGCCAGGAGGAGTCCTACTCCCTCCGGGAGTAGGACTTCTCCCCCAATCCTAGTTGGAATAGGATTCGCGAGGTGGAAAAGAGAGAGAGAGAGAAGGAGGGGGGCCGCCGCCCCCCTCTCTCCTTGTCCTATTCGGACTAGGGGGGAGGGGCGCGCGGCCCAGCCCTGGCCGCCTCTCCTCTTCTTCCACTAAGGCCCACTAAGGCCCATATAGCTCCCGGGGGGTTCCGGTAACCTCCCGGTACTCCGGTAAAATCCCGATTTCACCCGGAACACTTCCGATATACAAACATAGGCTTCCAATATATCAATCTTTATGTCTCGACCATTTCGAGACTCCCCGTCATGTCCGTGATCTCATCCGGGACTCCGAACAACCTTCGGTACATCAAAACGTATAAACTCATAATATAACTGGCATCGAAACCTTAAGCGTGCGGACCCAATGGGTTCGAGAACAATGTAGACATGACCGAGATACGTCTCCGGTCAATAACCAATAGTGGGACCTAGATGCCCATATTGGCTCCTACATATTCTACGAAGATCTTTATCGGTCAGACCGCATAACAACATACGTTGTTCCCTTTGTCATCGATATGTTACTTGCCCGAGATTCGATCGTCGGTATCCAATACCTAGTTCAATCTCGTTACCGGCAAGTCTCTTTACTCATTCCGTAATACATCATCCCGCAACTAACTCATTAGTCGCAATTCTTGCAAGGCTTAAGTGATGTGCATTAACGAGAGGGCCCTGAGATACCTCTCCGACGATCGGAGTGACAAATCCTAATCTCGAAATACGTCAACCCAACATGTACCTTTGGAGACACCTGTAGAGCACCTTTATAATCACCCAGTTACGTTGTGACGTTTGGTTGCACACAAAGTGTTCCTCCGGCACACGGGAGTTACACAATCTCATAGTCATAGGAACATGTATAAGTCATGAAGAAAGCAATAGCAACATACTAAACGATCGGGTGCTAAGCTAATGGAATGGGTCATGTCAATCAGATCATTCAACTAATGATGTGATCCCGTTAATCAAATGACAACTCTTTGTCCATGGTTAGGAAACATAACCATCTTTGATTAACGAGCTAGTCAAGTAGAGGCATACTAGTGACACTCTGTTTGTCTATGTATTCACACATGTATTATGTTTCCGGTTAATACAATTCTAGCATGAATAATAAACTTTTATCATGATATAAGGAAATAAATAATAACTTTATTATTGCCTCTAGGGCATATTTCCTTCAAATCATATAGTAGATATGATCAACATATTGATGTCCACCATTGATACTACTCCATCTCACGTGATGATCGGACATGGTTTAGTTGATTTGGATCACGTGATCACTTAAGAGGATTAGAGGGATATCTTTCTAAGTGGGAGTTCTTAAGTAATATGATTAATTGAACTTAAATTTATCATGAACTTAGTACCTGATAGTATCTTCCTTGTCTATGTTTGATTGTAGATAGATGGCTCGTGCTGCTGTTCCGTTGAATTTTAATGCGTTCCTTGAGAAAGCAATGTTGAAATATGATGGTAGTAATTACACGGAATGGGTCCGTAACTTGAGGATTATCCTCATTGCTGCACAGAAGAATTACGTCCTGGAAGCACCGTTGGGTTCCAGGCCTGCTGCTGGAGCAACACCAGATGTTATGAACGTCTGGCAGAGGAAAGCTGATGACTACTCGATAGTTCAGTGTGCCATGCTTTACGGCTTAGAATCGGGACTTCAACGACATTTTGAACGTCATGGAGCATATGAGATGTTCCAGGAGTTGAAGTTAATATTTCAAGCAAATGCCCGGATTGAGAGATATGAAGTCTCCAATAAGTTCTATAGCTGCAAGATGGAGGAGAATAGTTCTGTTAGTGAACATATACTCAAAATGTCTGGGTATCATAATCACTTGACTCAACTGGGGGTTAATCTTCCTGTTGATAGTGTCATTGACAGAGTTCTTCAATCACTGCCACCAAGCTACAAAAGCTTCGTGATGAACTATAATATGCAAGGGATGAATAAGACTATTCCTGAGCTCTTCGCAATGCTAAAAGCCGCGGAGGTAGAAATCAAGAAGGAGCATCAAGTGTTGATGGTCAATAAGACCACCAGTTTTGTCAGGACCCCGACTCAATGCCACATCGATCTAGCATGTAACACCTCATATCACTTTGCGGCCTCACGCACGGTATTCCCACGGGTGTCGCCTTACCTTAGCCTGGGACCGTTTGCGTCTTTTGACACACGTATATGATAGTGTCGCTAGCATCCATATGATAAGGAGCCCGGGCTGACATGGCTAGTCGTAAACCCGAAGTGGCACAGACCTACAGGGACAGGCATCCATGACCCAGCATCGAACGTGTCGGTCATCAGCGAGTGAATCCAGGCTGTAGCACTGGGCTAGCAGGACTCCGGTGAACCGGGCTGTAGCGGGCTAACAGGACTCCGGTATTCATCGCGTGACATTTCCCCGAAGGGACAGACACAGGAACGAAGAAGGACACATGCCGGCCAGCCTAAGTGTTCCGGAGCAGCAGCAAGCTACCATGGCTCGGTGGAAACACTAGGAGACATTTCCCCGTAAGAGAGGCTACTAAAGATAAACAACTAGATGGTCAGATCCCACACATACCAAGCATTTCAATAACATACACACAATATGCTCGATATGTGCAAATACAACATGGCATCACAACATGACTCTACGACTCAAGTAATTTATTCAATAGGCTCCGAGGAGCGAGATATTACAAACATGGGTCTTATGACCCAACAATCAGAGCATACAAGTCAAAGCACATGCGGAAGCTATCATGTCTGAGTACAGACATCTAGAAATGAAAAAGGCTGAGAAGCCTGACTATCTACCAGATCCTGCCGAGGGCACAAGATCGTAGCTGAGGTAACAAGCTAAACGTCGAAGTCCACGTGGAACTACTAGTGAGACTGAAGTCTCTCTGCAAAAACATAAAATAGGCAAACGTGAGTACAAATGTACCCAGCAAGACTTACATCAGAACTAACTACATATGCATCATTATCAACAAGGGGATGGTGGGGTTTAACTGCAGCAAGCCAGCTTTGACTTGGTGGCTATCCTGAACTACGACTGCAATGTAACTCCTTTGAGGTGGCGCACACGAGTCCACATATTCACCATATCAATACACCACTATGGATCCGCTCCCGTCTCCCTACGAGAACGCCATCCATAGCACTCACGCTTATCTTGCGTATTTTAGGGTATCCACTTTCACTTGTCTATGAACTGATATATGCAACCCAGAAGTCCTTTACCGCGGACACGGCTATTCGAATAGATGGTATTAACCCTGCAGGGGTGTACTTCTTCATACATGTTTCCACCACTTAGCGTCTGCACACGATATGTGCTCCGCAGACTTCAAGCGAAAGCCGACGTGGGTGTAGACCACGACCTACCTAAACACTCAAGTCTCTAGTCCAGGTTTATCGCCTATTCGGGTTCCATCCATGAGGAGATCCGGCTGGAGTTTCGCTCACAGCCCCAAACGATGTGAACAGGGTTCCGTGACACCAAACGGGCGCCCGGTATACCCGGCCACGTGCCTACCGCATCACAGCCCACCCCTACGGTCAGCGCTGTCCACGGCCTCCAGCATACTACAAACACCAGAAACTACTTGCAACTCCTGGACAGAGGACTAGGGTGAATAAGAAGTCGAGCGGGGTCATATTTCAGGGCCCAATGTATGGTAGTAGCTGAATCATGGATCACAAACACAGAACTCAGTTCCTGAGGATGGCTTCAATGAGACAACCCACCATGTACTCCTACATGGCCTCTCACCGACACCTTTTACCAAATCGTGTTCACACACTTAGCTCACACACAGTAGGACATGTTCACACACCTCTGATTCATCCCGGATGAATCAGACCTGACTCGACTCTAAGCAGTAGCAGGCATGACAACAAGCATGAATGAGTAGGCACAACAGGGCTCAAACAACTCCTACTCTTGCTAGTGGGTTTCATCTATTTACTGTGGCAATGACAGGTCATGCAAAGGATAAAGGGGTTCAGCTACCGCAGCAAGTAACAGATGAATCGATGTTGTCCTAATGCAGTAAAAGAGAGCAGGAGCGAGAGAGTAGGATTGTATCGGAATGAACAAGGGGTTTTGCTTGCCTGGCACTTCTGAAGATAACATTGAGTCTTCATCAGTGTCAACGATCACATCATCGGTATCACGTCTATCGAGAGGGGACAAATACCGGCAACACAGAAGGGAACACAATCAATGTGATGCACAATATGATGCATGATCATGACATGGCAAAATGAATGTGTTTTGAGCTAATGCAACCAGCAACAGATTAAATGAAGTTGGTTTGAATACAAGATTCAAATTCAAACTCCATATGTGATTATTTAAATGCCCTTTAATTGATTTGTGCTAAACAGCAGCTATAAGTTGTTCTAACATGCATGAAAATGGTACAGATGGATTCCTTGAATTTTTCTGATAATTTTACATATATAAATTATTTAATTTGGAGTTACGGTTGAATTTCTATGATTTTTAGAAGTTTTAGCTATTTTCTGGAATTTCCTGAATATAATAAAATAAACTAAATTCCAGAAAATGAATATTGCGTCAGCATGACCTCACCTTGACGTCATCAGGTCAACAGGGCAGGTTCAGGTCAAACCTGACCAGCGGGGTCCACTGGTCAGTGACTGGGGCTGATTAGTGTCGCTGACATGTGGGCCCAGTCAACAGCCACGTCAGCTTAGTCAAAGCTGACGCGTGGGGCCACTAGGATTAGTTAAAAACTAAACAGAAACTAATCTATCATTAATTAGCAGGTGGGGCCCTGCTGTCAGTGTCACAGGGTTAATTAGCAGGGTCATTAGCCCCTAACGACGACGCCACGTCAGCACGCCGGAGACCAGCCGACGGCGACCACAGAATACGGCGGGGGCACGCCGGACTTGCGCTAGAGGCGTCAGTTTGGCGCGCTGAGGGCACCAGGGGATGGCCCTTGCTCTCGCGCATCCAGAGGACCAAGTGGGAGGTCGTGGGGTCGCCGGAACTCATGTCGGCGACGAGCTTTGGCGGCGAGGGTGTTCGGTGGTGCTCGGGCGCGTCGCTACGGTGCATCAGTGAGCAAATGGAGAGGCTGGGCAGCACCTGCTAGACATGGGGAGCACTAAGAGCAGCTCAGTGAGGCCAGGGGAGCACGGAGGCTATGCGTGCAGCAGCAATGGCGGACGGTGGCTTCGGAGCTCGTGGGGAACGGCGCTACGGCACGAAGGAGAGCATGCTGAGTTAGGGGAGAAGGTCAGTGGCTCACGGCGATGACGAGGGGACGCTCGGCGAGGTCGGGGGAGGTCCGGAGCCGACGAATTTGACGAAGATGGCCGGCGGTCCCGAGGTTGAAGAAGACATCGAGGGCGGTGTTGCGGCACGTCCGGGGCCTCGTGGCTTGTTGAGGAGGTAGAGGGAGGACCGGCAGAGCTTCCTGGGCGTCGGTGAGCCGTGGGGTGGCCGGTAGCCACGGTGGCTCTCGTCGGTGGCGGCGGCTCCGTTCGGGTGAGGAAAAACAGAGGAGGGGGAGAGTGTTTGGGGAAGAGAGAGGGAGCAGCGAGGGAGGAAGAGGAGCAAGGGGACACGAGGCGTCGTCGTGGCGTCGCTAGGGAACCAGGGGAAGCAGGAGGTGGCCGAGCAGGGTGGAGGTGGCGCGCGCGGCGGCGTCGCGGTGTCCGTCCTCCTGGCAGGGAGGAAGACGACAGGGGGAGGGGTGGAGATGGGCTGGGCTGGCCAGGTGGGGGAGCTGGGCCGGCTGGGCTGGACAGGTGGGCTGCAGGTGAGTTAGGTAGGCTTCTGCTCTTTTTATTCTTTTTTTTCTGTTTTGTTTTATTTAATTTATTTTGCCACTGTTTTGAATTTAAAATAATTCAAACAATGCCAAAAACTCCTCTGAATATTTTATATTGATAGATGGACTTTTCCAAAAGCTTATAAAATATTTCAGGGGTATTTGAAATTATATTCTAATTATATGAATATAATTCAAATTCAAATAGCTAATGAATTAAATCCAAAGTCCCAAAAATAATTCCTTAAAAATGTTCAATATTTTGGTTGGGACCAGAACCCTTACCAAAAATTATCAAACATTTAAGAAGAGCATTTTGGAGCAATGAATGAGATTTTTAGGGTTTTTGCCCTTCTTTTATTTAAGTTTTTGAGGCTTCCAAAATTCCTCAGTTCAGGTTTCAAAAAATTTAAACATGATGCTCAGATGGAAGCAGGCATAGGACAGGCCAGAACTAGGGATGTGACAACTCACCCCCACTAAACAAGAATCTCGTCTCGAGATTCAAGCGTAGGGTAAGGTGAAGGGATAACGCAAACTAGTATAATCTTCACGATCCAGGGTGCACTTCAATTGAACGTTGATTCATTCACCATCATTGTCTTGAAGTCTTGCCTTGAGAACTTCAACTATCATGACAACGAGAGGAAAGGAAAGACCCTAAAAGAATTGTTCTTCTCGAAGGTCGAACAACTCAGGATTAACCCACGGAATGAGACATAACAACATCTCTCGAGCTGAGAGACGAAGTACACATCCATAGGAATTGGAGTGAAGGAGATGACAAAGGTTCACTAGGTAGACAACAATTCCAGACTTAAGAATGTGGTGATCGGTTGTCAACATAGCGAGGAGTTGAATTGCCATGATACCACGACGAAACATCCTGGAGGAGGGTGATTCGTAGATTATTTCCTTAAGTGGCAAAAAGAATTACCTTTGATATAGAGACCATTGAGACTCTCTGTATCAGCCCAAGGCAAATCACAGCAATCGGTTGGCGGGGGTCAGTAGAATGGCATACTCAGACTTGGATGATGTGGATTACCTTGTTAAAGACAACGCAATGGATGAATTTGCTTATCACCGGAAATGGAAGAGACCCATGGTAGAATGGCACATTGGCGGTGCAAGCTGGGAACAAAATGCAATGCTGGGAATGATTCTGGTAACTGGGGAAGAACCCAACAATAGAGAGTGAATTCACTGTTTGAATAGATCATAGCATTGCCGAGGGAACTGAGAGCAAACCCAGCTAGTGCCGATGATAACACGTAGCGCTTGTGCGTGCTCTCAAGAACTTGAGCATTTCCATAATCATCAGGATTCTACCAATATCCGTGTCAAGGATCCTGGTAACACAACTTGCTACCATGATGAATGATGATGGATGATGCAGATGCAAAGGAAGATAACACCTTCTCAGATTACACCTTAGCGAAGCCAAGGAACAAAATCTGGATGATCGACCGAGAGACATTTAGCACTCCGCTTCTAATGTTCTCCTTGATGTGCTAGTGTAACCCATTCATAGAAATGGTCTGGTATCTAGGACATCAAGTAAAAGGTCAGACTTCGGGATCTCAAAATCCATAGGGGCAACTAGGGAGTAAACCCTACGAAATCCCTATGGGGAGGTGGCCAACTTCATCAATCAAGATATTATAATAACAGGTCTTCCGGCTGGGTGTGTTGGCCACGACATCCACTTTTACCGGTTATCGAGGGACCAATATTATAGTTCTTGGAAAATATTCCAACCATCATATCTGCCTGAGATTCAGATCTAGTTGGTGTCAGGATATTCCAGACTCATCGAGTCTAGGAAGAAAAAAAAAGTTTGCAACACAATTCGACGAGATGACGTTGCGAGATTCTCAGGAAATGAACTATGACAGCAAGCTCCAAAACATGAGCTGGTTCTGCTACACACATGTGAACATGTTATCCCAGACAAGCATGACCACATGGTAGTCTTATAATAAAACACTACCGAGTTCAGGGGGGAAACCATCATCGAGGATATCGAAGTCTTGTGCACTTAAATTAGACTTCTTTACCTAGAACAAGTCAATCAGTGGCTTGGTGTGCTAGGAACACATATAGAATGGAGGCGGCCAACCTACCAAACCATAGAATACTTCGCACATATGCCTGACCAACTTGGGATGATTCCAGAGGAGCAAAAACAAACTTTCTTGAATTCACGGCGGCAACTTACATCAAATGCACGTGAATCAAAGGAAGTCACTTCTTTCATCCAACATATACTTCATGAACGGAGCATGAAGAAAATGCTTATACAAGTTTCCAACACTAGCTTAATGTTCAACAAATCATGGAGGGAATAAGGATGTTGTCAATGGGCTCAACAACAATTCATCCGGGTTTCCTTTTAAAAGGAATTCCATAGTTAAGTGAACACGGTGATAGCATTGGTCAGACCCAAAAGATATAATGGTGTATGCTCGAGGGATCAACCACGAGTAAGACAACATTACGAATATCGTTGGTTCTGGTCTGATTGGATGATAGCCCATACTCAATCAAAGGTTTGGGTAAGACAATAGATCCAACAATTGTTCACAAGGACCAATTGATGAAGATATCATCTTTCTTCAACACACACACACACACACACAAAAATATATCCCTTAACATGAACTAAGTCGGACAAGCTTTTATCTTCCAACTCTCCAAGTTGTTGTTTAGCTTATCCAACTAGCTCAGGGTATCCAACACGGATTCTTGGAGAAGGGGTGGTTTACAGGAATAAACCAACTTGATCACGAACTCAACATAGCGGTCAGGTGACAACCCGGTAACACTTCCAAGAAGATATTTGGAAAGTCACGAACCACCGGTATGTTACTAAGCTCGAGAACAATCTTGCTTTTGAGGGCAAGACGACATGATCAAATGGGTGAGGACTTGAAATAATTCCTAACTCATTGGTCGAGGAGTGCACCAGAAATAGGGACTAGGTAGCACAATCAATCTTAGGGTGACGATTCAATAATCAACACGCTAAGAATGAGGTTATCGTCCATTTGACTACCAAGCAACAGAGTTGCTAGCAATATTGAATTCACACATCACGATTCACTTGTCGGCATTCCGGTTGCGACAACACGGAACCGAGGGATGAATAATGATGGTGAGAAGTATCACTACATCAAGAATTCACAAGAGCCGGTGCAATCCTCATGAAAATCCTGACATAAAGACGGTAATATTTCAGGGTAGAACAGAATCAAAAGCTGGGCTGGCATTTTGATCTGCGGAGCACAATTGCTTTGACCCAATCCTAGATATGGAAGAGGTACTGGAGTTTGTTTCTCCAAGTCATTCAGGACAGAATGGCTTGACGGACCACAAGGGTAATAGGCATCGATAAACGAACGCACGCATACTCTTGACTATCAATTGATAGACGAGGGTCAGAATGCAACTAAAGAGAACATCTCAAAGGAACATATAATTTCCTGAGTTGTGGATGCATAGATTAGTCTGTCGAACCAAGTTCAACATATTTCTTCCGGATAACCCATGCAGAAAGGTAGAACTGGCAGAGTCACAATATATAATGGAGAACTCATCAAGAGCACTCTGGTTGTGATCGTTCAGTTCAACGAGGAACTTATGCCATAAGTAGTTCATGGTATTTGGAAGAAGAAGATACCACGGACTTCAAGGACTGTCGCAAAGGTTACTAATAATCTAAAGAAACTAGCAACACTATCAACATGAAGTAAGTAGGGTGAATCTTGGTTCGAAAACCCAGGAATAGAATACCTACTACTAAGTAGCATCACGGGATGCTTTCGGGGATAAAGCCAAAGTCATCACACTGGGACACAAATCATAGCTAGATTACTAGATAATCCCCTGAGACACCTAGGGTCATAATAATAACTCCAACATAAAGGTCGAGGCAGTAGAGTACCTCAACTCAACAATTTGTGTGATTAACCTGGCCTAAAAAGACATTGAAACCAGAGGAAAAGGATTTGCAAATGCATCAGACTCTTTGGAAACCTGGGATGACTCGGACAGCATAACGGCTGCAAATGCTCAGAAAAGATTTGAGACATTCACAAAAATGGTGGCATAACCACTCAGAAGCACAATATCAAGGTTTGGAGATCAACAGTTAACGTACGGAAGTAGTAGGAACTGAACTGAGACTTAAATCCAACAATCTTATAAGTCTACGGATTAGTAACACGTGATCCTGATAGAAAGAAGAGATAGCCTAGTCCTTAATCCCCGTAGAAAAGATAAGATGACTCAGATCAGAAGGGCATAAGGTATAGGAGTAAAAGAGCCTTACTTTCCATCCCACAAACAATTCCCTTATATAACTAAAGAATTTCTAGACTCAACTTCGACCAGTTTGGCTTGGTAATCCTACAGGCAGTCAAGCTCTGATACCAACGCTGTCAGGACCCCGACTCAATGCCACATCGATCTAGCATGTAACACCTCATATCACTTTGCGGCCTCACGCACGGTATTCCCACGGGTGTCGCCTTACCTTAGCCCGGGACCGTTTGCGTCTTTTGACACACGTATATGATAGTGTCGCTAGCATCCATATGATAAGGAGCCCGGGCTGACATGGCTAGTCGTAAACCCAAAGTGGCACAGACCTACAGGGACAGGCATCCATGACCCAGCATCGAACGTGTCGGTCATCAGCGAGTGAATCCAGGCTGTAGCACTGGGCTAGCAGGACTCCGGTGAACCGGGCTGTAGCGGGCTAACAGGACTCCGGTATTCATCGCGTGACATTTCCCCGAAGGGACAGACACAGGAACGAAGAAGGACACATGCCGGCCAGCCTAAGTGTTCCGGAGCAGCAGCAAGCTACCATGGCTCGGTGGAAACACTAGGAGACATTTCCCCGTAAGAGAGGCTACTAAAGATAAACAACTAGATGGTCAGATCCCACACATACCAAGCATTTCAATAACATACACACAATATGCTCGATATGTGCAAATACAACATGGCATCACAACATGACTCTACGACTCAAGTAATTTATTCAATAGGCTCCGAGGAGCGAGATATTACAAACATGGGTCTTATGACCCAACAATCAGAGCATACAAGTCAAAGCACATGCGGAAGCTATCATGTCTGAGTACAGACATCTAGAAATGAAAAAGGCTGAGAAGCCTGACTATCTACCAGATCCTGCCGAGGGCACAAGATCGTAGCTGAGGTAACAAGCTAAACGTCGAAGTCCACGTGGAACTACTAGTGAGACTGAAGTCTCTCTGCAAAAACATAAAATAGGCAAACGTGAGTACAAATGTACCCAGCAAGACTTACATCAGAACTAACTACATATGCATCATTATCAACAAGGGGATGGTGGGGTTTAACTGCAGCAAGCCAGCTTTGACTCGGTGGCTATCCTGAACTACGACTGCAATGTAACTCCTTTGAGGTGGCGCACACGAGTCCACATATTCACCATATCAATACACCACTATGGATCCGCTCCCGTCTCCCTACGAGAACGCCATCCATAGCACTCACGCTTATCTTGCGTATTTTAGGGTATCCACTTTCACTTGTCTATGAACTGATATATGCAACCCAGAAGTCCTTTACCGCGGACACGGCTATTCGAATAGATGATATTAACCCTGCAGGGGTGTACTTCTTCATACATGTTTCCACCACTTAGCGTCTGCACACGACATGTGCTCGGCAGACTTCAAGCGAAAGCCGACGTGGGTGTAGACCACGACCTACCTAAACACTCAAGTCTCTAGTCCAGGTTTATCGCCTATTCGGGTTCCATCCATGAGGAGATCCGGCTGGAGTTTCGCTCACAGCCCCAAACGATGTGAACAGGGTTCCGTGACACCAAACGGGCGCCCGGTATACCCGGCCACGTGCCTACCGCATCACAGCCCACCCCTACGGTCAGCGCTGTCCACGGCCTCCAGCATACTACAAACACCAGAAACTACTTGCAACTCCTGGACAGAGGACTAGGGTGAATAAGAAGTCGAGCGGGGTCATATTTCAGGGCCCAATGTGTGGTAGTAGCTGAATCATGGATCACAAACACAGAACTCAGTTCCTGAGGACGGCTTCAATGAGACAACCCACCATGTACTCCTACATGGCCTCTCACCGACACCTTTTACCAAATCGTGTTCACACACTTAGCTCACACACAGTAGGACATGTTCACACACCTCTGATTCATCCCGGATGAATCAGACCTGACTCGACTCTAAGCAGTAGCAGGCATGACAACAAGCATGAATGAGTAGGCACAACAGGGCTCAAACAACTCCTACTCATGCTAGTGGGTTTCATCTATTTACTGTGGCAATGACAGGTCATGCAAAGGATAAAGGGGTTCAGCTACCGCAGCAAGTAACAGATGAATCGATGTTGTCCTAATGCAGTAAAAGAGAGCAGGAGCGAGAGAGTAGGATTGTATCGGAATGAACAAGGGGTTTTGCTTGCCTGGCACTTCTGAAGATAACATTGAGTCTTCATCAGTGTCAACGATCACATCATCGGTATCACGTCTATCGAGAGGGGACAAATACCGGCAACACAGAAGGGAACACAATCAATGCGATGCACAATATGATGCATGATCATGACATGGCAAAATGAATGTGTTTTGAGCTAATGCAACCAGCAACAGATTAAATGAAGTTGGTTTGAATACAAGATTCAAATTCAAACTCCATATGTGATTATTTAAATGCCCTTTAATTGATTTGTGCTAAACAGCAGCTATAAGTTGTTCTAACATGCATGAAAATGGTACAGATGGATTCCTTGAATTTTTCTGATAATTTTACATATATAAATTATTTAATTTGGAGTTACGGTTGAATTTCTATGATTTTTAGAAGTTTTAGCTATTTTCTGGAATTTCCTGAATATAATAAAATAAACTAAATTCCAGAAAATGAATATTGCGTCAGCATGACCTCACCTTGACGTCATCAGGTCAACAGGGCAGGTTCAGGTCAAACCTGACCAGCGGGGTCCACTGGTCAGTGACTGGGGCTGATTAGTGTCGCTGACATGTGGGCCCAGTCAACAGCCACGTCAGCTTAGTCAAAGCTGACGCGTGGGGCCACTAGGATTAGTTAAAAACTAAACAGAAACTAATCTATGATTAATTAGCAGGTGGGGCCCTGCTGTCAGTGTCACAGGGTTAATTAGCAGGGTCATTAGCCCCTAACGACGACGCCACGTCAGCACGCCGGAGACCAGCCGACAGCGACCACAGAACACGGCGGGGGCACGCCGGACTTGCGCTAGAGGCGTCAGTTTGGCGCGCTGAGGGCACCAGGGGATGGCCCTTGCTCTCGCGCATCCAGAGGACCAAGTGGGAGGTCGTGGGGTCGCCGGAACTCATGCCGGCGACGAGCTTTGGCGGCGAGGGTGTTCGGTGGTGCTCGGGCGCGTCGCTACGGTGCATCAGTGAGCAAATGGAGAGGCTGGGCAGCACCTGCTAGACATGGGGAGCACTAAGAGCAGCTCAGTGAGGCCAGGGGAGCACGGAGGCTATGCGTGCAGCAGCAATGGCGGACGGTGGCTTCGGAGCTCGTGGGGAACGGCGCTACGGCACGAAGGAGAGCATGCTGAGTTAGGGGAGAAGGTCAGTGGCTCACGGCGATGACGAGGGGACGCTCGGCGAGGTCGGGGGAGGTCCGGAGCCGACGAATTTGACGAAGATGGCCGGCGGTCCCGAGGTTGAAGAAGACATCGAGGGCGGTGTTGCGGCACGTCTGGGGCCTCGTGGCTTGTTGAGGAGGTAGAGGGAGGACCGGCGGAGCTTCCTGGGCGTCGGTGAGCCGTGGGGTGGCCGGTAGCCACGGTGGCTCTCGTCGGTGGCGGCGGCTCCGTTCGGGTGAGGAAAAACAGAGGAGGGGGAGAGTGTTTGGGGAAGAGAGAGGGAGCATCGAGGGAGGAAGAGGAGCAAGGGGACACGAGGCGTCGTCGTGGCGTCGCTAGGGAACCAGGGGAAGCAGGAGGTGGCCGAGCAGGGTGGAGGTGGCGCACGCGGCGGCGTCGCGGTGTCCGTCCTCCTGGCAGGGAGGAAGACGACAGGGGGAGGGGTGGAGATGGGCTGGGCTGGCCAGGTGGGGGAGCTGGGCCGGCTGGGCTAGACAGGTGGGCTGCAGGTGAGTTAGGTAGGCTTCTGCTCTTTTTATTCTTTTTTTTCTGTTTTGTTTTATTTAATTTATTTTGCCACTGTTTTGAATTTAAAATAATTCAAACAATGCCAAAAACTCCTCTGAATATTTTATATTGATAGATGGACTTTTCCAAAAGCTTATAAAATATTTCAGGGGTATTTGAAATTATATTCTAATTATATGAATATAATTCAAATTCAAATAGCTAATGAATTAAATCCAAAGTCCCAAAAATAATTCCTTAAAAATGTTCAATATTTTGGTTGGGACCAGAACCCTTACCAAAAATTATCAAACATTTAAGAAGAGCATTTTGGAGCAATGAATGAGATTTTTAGGGTTTTTGCCCTTCTTTTATTTAAGTTTTTGAGGCTTCCAAAATTCCTCAGTTCAGGTTTCAAAAAATTTAAACATGATGCTCAGATGGAAGCAGGCATAGGACAGGCCAGAACTAGGGATGTGACAACTCACCCCCACTAAACAAGAATCTCGTCTCGAGATTCAAGCGTAGGGTAAGGTGAAGGGATAACGCAAACTAGTATAATCTTCACGATCCAGGGTGCACTTCAATTGAACGTTGATTCATTCACCATCATTGTCTTGAAGTCTTGCCTTGAGAACTTCAACTATCATGACAACGAGAGGAAAGGAAAGACCCTAAAAGAATTGTTCTTCTCGAAGGTCGAACAACTCAGGATTAACCCACGGAATGAGACATAACAACATCTCTCGAGCTGAGAGACGAAGTACACATCCATAGGAATTGGAGTGAAGCAGATGACAAAGGTTCACTAGGTAGACAACAATTCCAGACTTAAGAATGTGGTGATCGGTTGTCAACATAGCGAGGAGTTGAATTGCCATGATACCACGATGAAACATCCTGGAGGAGGGTGATTCGTAGATTATTTCCTTAAGTGGCAAAAAGAATTACCTTTGATATAGAGACCATTGAGACTCTCTGTATCAGCCCAAGGCAAATCACAGCAATCGGTTGGCGGGGGTCAGTAGAATGGCATACTCAGACTTGGATGATGTGGATTACCTTGTTGAAGACAACACAATGGATGAATTTGCTTATCACCGGAAATGGAAGAGACCCATGGTAGAATGGCACATTGGCGGTGCAAGCTGGGAACAAAATGCAATGCTGGGAATGATTCTGGTAACTGGGGAAGAACCCAACAATAGAGAGTGAATTCACTGTTTGAATAGATCATAGCATTGCCGAGGGAACTGAGAGCAAACCCAGCTAGTGCCGATGATAACACGTAGCGCTTGTGCGTGCTCTCAAGAACTTGAGCATTTCCATAATCATCAGGATTCTACCAATATCCGTGTCAAGGATCCTGGTAACACAACTTGCTACCATGATGAATGATGATGGATGATGCAGATGCAAAGGAAGATAACACCTTCTCAGATTACACCTTAGCGAAGCCAAGGAACAAAATCTGGATGATCGACCGAGAGACATTTAGCACTCCGCTTCTAATGTTCTCCTTGATGTGCTAGTGTAACCCATTCATAGAAATGGTCTGGTATCTAGGACATCAAGTAAAAGGTCGGACTTCGGGATCTCAAAATCCATAGGGGCAACTAGGGAGTAAACCCTACGAAATCCCTATGGGGAGGTGGCCAACTTCATCAATCAAGATATTATAATAACAGGTCTTCCGGCTGGGTGTGTTGGCCACGACATCCACTTTTACCGGTTATCGAGGGACCAATATTATAGTTCTTGGAAAATATTCCAACCATCATATCTGCCTGAGATTCAGATCTAGTTGGTGTCAGGATATTCCAGACTCATCGAGTCTAGGAAGAAAAAAAAAGTTTGCAACACAATTCGACGAGATGACGTTGCGAGATTCTCAGGAAATGAACTATGACAGCAAGCTCCAAAACATGAGCTGGTTCTGCTACACACATGTGAACATGTTATCCCAGACAAGCATGACCACATGGTAGTCTTATAATAAAACACTACCGAGTTCAGGGGGGAAACCATCATCGAGGATATCGAAGTCTTGTGCACTTAAATTAGACTTCTTTACCTAGAACAAGTCAATCAGTGGCTTGGTGTGCTAGGAACACATATAGAATGGAGGCGGCCAACCTACCAAACCATAGAATACTTCGCACATATGCCTGACCAACTTGGGATGATTCCAGAGGAGCAAAAACAAACTTTCTTGAATTCACGGCGGCAACTTACATCAAATGCACGTGAATCAAAGGAAGTCACTTCTTTCATCCAACATATACTTCATGAACGGAGCATGAAGAAAATGCTTATACAAGTTTCCAACACTAGCTTAATGTTCAACAAATCATGGAGGGAATAAGGATGTTGTCAATGGGCTCAACAACAATTCATCCGGGTTTCCTTTTAAAAGGAATTCCATAGTTAAGTGAACACGGTGATAGCATTGGTCAGACCCAAAAGATATAATGGTGTATGCTCGAGGGATCAACCACGAGTAAGACAACATTACGAATATCGTTGGTTCTGGTCTGATTG
Organism: Triticum aestivum; assembly: GCF_018294505.1. Lineage (NCBI taxonomy): Eukaryota > Viridiplantae > Streptophyta > Magnoliopsida > Poales > Poaceae > Triticum > Triticum aestivum. Next base: position 595,629,073 of record NC_057809.1, read on the forward strand.
GATGATAGCCCATACTCAATCAAAGGTTTGGGTAAGACAATAGATCCAACAATTGTTCACAAGGACCAATTGATGAAGATATCATCTTTCTTCAACACACACACACACACACAAAAAGATATCCCTTAACATGAACTAAGTCGGACAAGCTTTTATCTTCCAACTCTCCAAGTTGTTGTTTAGCTTATCCAACTAGCTCAGGGTATCCAACACGGATTCTTGGAGAAGGGGTGGTTTACAGGAATAAACCAACTTGATCACGAACTCAACATAGCGGTCAGGTGACAACCCGGTAACACTTCCAAGAAGATATTTGGAAAGTCACGAACCACCGGTATGTTACTAAGCTCGAGAACAATCTTGCTTTTGAGGGCAAGACGACATGATCAAATGGGTGAGGACTTGAAATAATTCCTAACTCATTGGTCGAGGAGTGCACCAGAAATAGGGACTAGGTAGCACAATCAATCTTAGGGTGACGATTCAATAATCAACACGCTAAGAATGAGGTTATCGTCCATTTGACTACCAAGCAACAGAGTTGCTAGCAATATTGAATTCACACATCACGATTCACTTGTCGGCATTCCGGTTGCGACAACACGGAACCGAGGGATGAATAATGATGGTGAGAAGTATCACTACATCAAGAATTCACAAGAGCCGGTGCAATCCTCATGAAAATCCTGACATAAAGACGGTAATATTTCAGGGTAGAATAGAATCAAAAGCTGGGCTGGCATTTTGATCTGCGGAGCACAATTGCTTTGACCCAATCCTAGATATGGAAGAGGTACTGGAGTTTGTTTCTCCAAGTCATTCAGGACAGAATGGCTTGACGGACCACAAGGGTAATAGGCATCGATAAACGAACGCACGCATACTCTTGACTATCAATTGATAGACGAGGGTCAGAATGCAACTAAAGAGAACATCTCAAAGGAACATATAATTTCCTGAGTTGTGGATGCATAGATTAGTCTGTCGAACCAAGTTCAACATATTTCTTCCGGATAACCCATGCAGAAAGGTAGAACTGGCAGAGTCACAATATATAATGGAGAACTCATCAAGAGCACTCTGGTTGTGATCGTTCAGTTCAACGAGGAACTTATGCCATAAGTAGTTCATGGTATTTGGAAGAAGAAGATACCACGGACTTCAAGGACTGTCGCAAAGGTTACTAATAATCTAAAGAAACTAGCAACACTATCAACATGAAGTAAGTAGGGTGAATCTTGGTTCGAAAACCCAGGAATAGAATACCTACTACTAAGTAGCATCACGGGATGCTTTCGGGGATAAAGCCAAAGTCATCACACTGGGACACAAATCATAGCTAGATTACTAGATAATCCCCTGAGACACCTAGGGTCATAATAATAACTCCAACATAAAGGTCGAGGCAGTAGAGTACCTCAACTCAACAATTTGTGTGATTAACCTGGCCTAAAAAGACATTGAAACCAGAGGAAAAGGATTTGCAAATGCATCAGACTCTTTGGAAACCTGGGATGACTCGGACAGCATAACGGCTGCAAATGCTCAGAAAAGATTTGAGACATTCACAAAAATGGTGGCATAACCACTCAGAAGCACAATATCAAGGTTTGGAGATCAACAGTTAACGTACGGAAGTAGTAGGAACTGAACTGAGACTTAAATCCAACAATCTTATAAGTCTACGGATTAGTAACACGTGATCCTGATAGAAAGAAGAGATAGCCTAGTCCTTAATCCCCGTAGAAAAGATAAGATGACTCAGATCAGAAGGGCATAAGGTATAGGAGTAAAAGAGCCTTACTTTCCATCCCACAAACAATTCCCTTATATAACTAAAGAATTTCTAGACTCAACTTCGACCAGTTTGGCTTGGTAATCCTACAGGCAGTCAAGCTCTGATACCAACGCTGTCAGGACCCCGACTCACTGCCACATCGATCTAGCATGTAACACCTCATATCACTTTGCGGCCTCACGCACGGTATTCCCACGGGTGTCGCCTTACCTTAGCCCGGGACCGTTTGCGTCTTTTGACACACGTATATGATAGTGTCGCTAGCATCCATATGATAAGGAGCCCGGGCTGACATGGCTAGTCGTAAACCCAAAGTGGCACAGACCTACAGGGACAGGCATCCATGACCCAGCATCAAACGTGTCGGTCATCAGCGAGTGAATCCAGGCTGTAGCACTGGGCTAGCAGGACTCCGGTGAACCGGGCTGTAGCGGGCTAACGGGACTCCGGTATTCATCGCGTGACATTTCCCCGAAGGGACAGACACAGGAACGAAGAAGGACACATGCCGGCCAGCCTAAGTGTTCCGGAGCAGCAGCAAGCTACCATGGCTCGGTGGAAACACTAGGAGACATTTCCCCGTAAGAGAGGCTACTAAAGATAAACAACTAGATGGTCAGATCCCACACATACCAAGCATTTCAATAACATACACACAATATGCTCGATATGTGCAAATACAACATGGCATCACAACATGACTCTACGACTCAAGTAATTTATTCAATAGGCTCCGAGGAGCGAGATATTACAAACATGGGTCTTATGACCCAACAATCAGAGCATACAAGTCAAAGCACATGCGGAAGCTATCATGTCTGAGTACAGACATCTAGAAATGAAAAAGGCTGAGAAGCCTGACTATCTACCAGATCCTGCCGAGGGCACAAGATCGTAGCTGAGGTAACAAGCTAAACGTCGAAGTCCACGTGGAACTACTAGTGAGACTGAAGTCTCTCTGCAAAAACATAAAATAGGCAAACGTGAGTACAAATGTACCCAGCAAGACTTACATCAGAACTAACTACATATGCATCATTATCAACAAGGGGATGGTGGGGTTTAACTGCAGCAAGCCAGCTTTGACTTGGTGGCTATCCTGAACTACGACTGCAATGTAACTCCTTTGAGGTGGCGCACACGAGTCCACATATTCACCATATCAATACACCACTATGGATCCGCTCCCGTCTCCCTACGAGAACGCCATCCATAGCACTCACGCTTATCTTGCGTATTTTAGGGTATCCACTTTCACTTGTCTATGAACTGATATATGCAACCCAGAAGTCCTTTACCGCGGACACGGCTATTCGAATAGATGATATTAACCCTGCAGGGGTGTACTTCTTCATACATGTTTCCACCACTTAGCGTCTGCACACGACATGTGCTCGGCAGACTTCAAGCGAAAGCCGACGTGGGTGTAGACCACGACCTACCTAAACACTCAAGTCTCTAGTCCAGGTTTATCGCCTATTCGGGTTCCATCCATGAGGAGATCCGGCTGGAGTTTCGCTCACAGCCCCAAACGATGTGAACAGGGTTCCGTGACACCAAACGGGCGCCCGGTATACCCGGCCACGTGCCTACCGCATCACAGCCCACCCCTACGGTCAGCGCTGTCCACGGCCTCCAGCATACTACAAACACCAGAAACTACTTGCAACTCCTGGACAGAGGACTAGGGTGAATAAGAAGTCGAGCGGGGTCATATTTCAGGGCCCAATGTATGGTAGTAGCTGAATCATGGATCACAAACACAGAACTCAGTTCCTGAGGATGGCTTCAATGAGACAACCCACCATGTACTCCTACATGGCCTCTCACCGACACCTTTTACCAAATCGTGTTCACACACTTAGCTCACACACAGTAGGACATGTTCACACACCTCTGATTCATCCCGGATGAATCAGACCTGACTAGTTTCAAGAAAAAGGGCAAAGGGAAGAAGAAAGGGAACTTCAAGAAGAACAGCAAACAAGTTGCTGCTCAGGAGAAGAAACCCAAGTCTGGACCTAAGCCTGAGACTGAGTGCTTCTACTGCAAGCAGACTGGTCACTGGAAGCGGAACTACCCCAAGTATTTGGCGGATAAGAAGGATGGCAAAGTGAACAAGGGTATATGTGATATACATGTTATTGATGTGTACCTTACTAATGCTCGCAGTAGCACCTGGGTATTTGATACTGGTTCTGTTGCTAACATTTGCAACTCGAAACAGGGGCTACGGATCAAGCGAAGATTGGCTAAGGACGAGGTGACGATGCGCGTGGGAAATGGTTCCAAAGTCGATGTGATCGCGGTCGGCACGCTACCTCTACATCTACCTTCGGGATTAGTATTAGACCTAAATAATTGTTATTTGGTGCCAGCGTTGAGCATGAACATTATATCTGGATCTTGTTTGATGCGAGACGGTTATTCATTTAAATCAGAGAATAATGGTTGTTCTATTTATATGAGTAATATCTTTTATGGTCATGCACCCTTGAAGAGTGGTCTATTTTTGATGAATCTCAATAGTAGTGATACGCATATTCATAATGTTGAAATCAAAAGATGCAGAGTTGATAACGATAGTGCAACTTATTTGTGGCACTGTTGTTTAGGTCATATCGCTATAAAGCGCATGAAGAAACTCCATACTGATGGACTTTTGGAACCACTTGATTATGAATCACTTGGTACTTGTGAACCGTGCCTCATGGGTAAGATGACTAAAACACCGTTCTCCGGTACTATGGAGAGAGCAATGGATTTGTTGGAAATCATAAATACAGATGTATGTGGTCCAATGAATGTTGAGGCTCGTGGCGGATATCGTTATTTTCTCACCTTCACAGATGATTTAAGCAGATATGGGTATATCTACTTAATGGAACATAAGTTTGAAACATTTGAAAAGTTCAAAGAATTTCATAGTGAAGTTGAAAATCATCGTAACAAGAAAATAAAGTTTCTACGATCTGATCGTGGAGGAGAATATTTGAGTTACGAGTTTGGTCTACATTTGAAAAAATGTGGAATAGTTTTGCAACTCACGCCACCCGGAACACCACAGCGTAATGGTGTGTCCGAACATCGTAATCATACTTTATTACATATGGTGCGATCTATGATGTCTCTTACTGATTTACCGTTATCATTTTGGGGTTATGCTTTAGAGACGGCTGCATTCATGTTAAATAGGACACCATCGAAATCCGTTGAGACGATGCCTTATGAACTGTGGTTTGGCAAGAAACCAAAGTTGTCGTTTCTGAAAGTTTGGGGCTGCGATGCTTATGTGAAAAAGCTTCAACCTGATAAGCTCGAACCCAAATCGGAGAAATGTTTCTTCATAGGATACCCAAAGGAGACTATTGGGTACACCTTCTATCACAGATCCGAAGGCAAGACTTTTGTTGCTAAATTCGGAGTTTTTCTAGAGAAGGAGTTTCTCTCGAAAGAAGTGAGTGGGAGAAAAGTAGAACTTGATGAGGTAACTGTACCTACTCCCTTATTGGAAAGTAGTACATCACAGAAACCGGTTTCTGTGACACCTACACCAATTAGTGAGGAAGCTAATGATGATGATCATGAAACTTCAGAACAAGTTACTACTGAACCTCGTAGATCAACTAGAGTAAGATCCGCACCAGAGTGGTACAGTAATCCTGTTCTGGAAGTCATGCTACTAGATCATGATAAACCTACGAACTATGAAGAAACAATGGTGAGCCCAGATTCCGCAAAATGGCTTGAAGCCATGAAATCTGAGATGGGGTCCATGTATGAAAACAAAGTGTGGACTTTGGTTGACTTGCCCAATGATCGGCAAGCAATTGAGAATAAATGGATCTTCAAGAAGAAGACTGATGCTGGCGGTAATGTTACTGTCTACAAAGCTTGACTTGTCACAAAAGGTTTTCGACAAGTTCAAGGGATTGACTATGATGAGACCTTCTCACCCGTAGCGATGCTTAAGTCTATCCGAATCATGTTAGCAATTGCCGCATTTTATGATTATGAAATTTGGTAGATGGATGTCAAAACTGCATTCCTGAATGGATTTCTGGAAGAAGAGTTGTATATGATGCAGCCGGAAGGTTTTGTCGATCCAAAGGGAGCTAACAAAGTGTGCAAGCTCCAGCGATCCATTTATGGACTGGTGCAAGCATCTCGAAGTTGGAATAAACGCTTTGATAGTGTGATCAAAGCATTTGGTTTTATACAGACTTTTGGAGAAGCTTGTATTTACAAGAAAGTGAGTGGGAGCTCTGTAGCATTTCTGATATTATATGTGGATGACATATTACTAATCAGAAATGATATAGAAATTTCTGGATAGCATAAAGGGATACTTGAATAAGAGTTTTTCAATGAAAGACCTCGGTGAAGCTGCTTACATATTGGGCATTAAGATCTATAGAGATAGATCAAGACGCTTAATTGGACTTTCACAAAGCACATACCTTGACAAAGTTTTGAAGAAGTTCAAAATGGATCAAGCAAAGAAAGGATTCTTGCCTGTGTTACAAGGTGTAAAGTTGAGTAAGACTCAATGCCCAACCACTGCAGAAGATAGAGAGAAAATGAAAGATGTTCCCTATGCTTCAGCCATAGGCTCTATCATGTATGCAATGCTGTGTACCAGACCTGATGTGTGCCTTGCTATAAGTCTAGCAGGGAGGTACTAAAGTAATCCAGGAGTGGATCACTGGACAGCGGTCAAGAACATCCTGAAATACTTGAAAAGGACTAAGGATATGTTTCTCGTATATGGAGGTGACAAAGAGCTCATCGTAAATGGTTACGTTGATGCAAGCTTTGACACTGATCCGGACAATTCTAAATCGCAAACCGGATACGTATTTACATTAAATGGTGGAGCTGTCAGTTGGTGCAATTCTAAACAAAGCGTCGTGGCGGGATCTACATGTGAAGTGGAGTACATAGCTGCTTCGGAAGCAGCAAATGAAGGAGTCTGGATGAAGGAGTTCATATCCGATCTAGGTGTCATACCTAGTGCATCGGGTCCAATGAAAATCTTTTGTGACAATACTGGTGCAATTGCCTTGGCAAAGGAATCCAGATTTCACAAGAGAACCAAGCACATCAAGAGACGCTTCAATTCCATCCGGGATCTAGTTCAGGTGGGAGACATTGGGATTTGCAAGATACATATGGATCTGAATGTAGCAGACCCATTGACTAAGCCTCTTCCACGAGCAAAACATGATCAGCACCAAGGCTCCATGGGTGTTAGAATCATTACTGTGTAATCTAGATTATTGACTCTAGTGCAAGTGGGAGACTGAAGGAAATATGCCCTAGAGGCAATAATAAAGTTATTATTTATTTCCTTATATCATGATAAATGTTTATTATTCATGCTAGAATTGTATTAACCGGAAACATAATACTTGTGTGAATACATAAACAAACAAAGTGTCACTAGTATGCCTCTACTTGACTAGCTCGTTAATTGAAGATGGTTATGTTTCCTAACCATAGACATGAGTTGTCATTTGATTAACAAGATCACATCATTAGGAGAATGATGTTATTGACTTGACCCATTTGGTTAGCTTAGCACTTGATCATTTAGTTTGTTGCTATTGCTTTCTTCATGACTTGTACATGTTCCTATGACTATGAGATTATGCAACTCCGTTTATCGGAGGAACACTTTGTGTGCTACCAAACGTCACAACGTAACTGGGAGATTATAAAGGTGCTCTACAGGTGTCTCCAAAGGTACATGTTGGGTTGGCGTATTTCGAGATTATGATTTGTCACTCCGATTGTCGGAGAGGTATCTATGGGCCCTCTCGGTAATGCACATCACTTAAGCCTTGCAAGCAATGCAACTAATAAGTTAGTTGCAAGATGATGTATTACAGAACGAGTAAAGAGACTTGCCGGTAACGAGATTGAACTAGGTATTGAGATACCGACGATCGAATCTCAGGCAAGTAACATACCGATGACAAAGGGAACAAACGTATGTTGTTATGCGGTCTGACCGATAAATATCTTCGTAGAATATGTAGGAGCCAATATGAGCATCCAGGTTCCGCTATTGGTTATTGACCGGAGACGTGTCTCAGTCATGTCTACATTGTTCTCGAACCCGTAGGGTCCGCACGCTTAAGGTTACGATGACAGTTTCATTATGAGTTTATATATTTTGATGTACCGAAGGTTGTTCAGAGTCCCGGATGTGATCACGGACTTGACGAGGAGTCTCGAAATGGTCGAGACATAAAGATTGATATATTGGACGACTATATTTGGACACCGGAAAGGTTCCGGGTGAGATTGGGACAATACCGGATCAATGGGAGGTTATCGGAACCCCCCGGGAGGTATATGGGCCTTATTGGGCCTTAGTGGAAAGGAGGGGAAAGGAGCAAGGGAGGGGGCGCCCCCCCAAGCCCAATCCGAATTGGGAGGGGGGCCTGGCCCCCCTTTCCTTCCTCCCTCCTTCCTCTTCCTTCCCTCTCCTACTCCTAATAGGAAAAAGGGGAGTCCTACTCCCTGTGGGAGTTGGACTCCCCCCTAGGGCGCGCCACCCTCCTTGGCCGGCCCCTTCCTCCACTCCTTTATATACGGGGGCAAGGGGGCACCCCATAGACAACAATTGATCATTGATCTCTTAGCCGTGTGTGGTGCTCCCCTCCACCATAATCCTCGATAATATTGTAGCGGTGCTTAGGCGAAGCCCTGCGATGGTAGAACATCAAGATCGTCACCACGCCGTCGTGCTGACGGAACTCATCCCCGACACTTTGCTGGATCGGAGTCCGGGGATCGTCATCGAGCTGAACGTGTGCTATAACTCGGAGGTGCCGTAGTTTTGGTGCTTGATCGGTCGGGCCGTGAAGACGTACGACTACATCTACCGCGTTGTGCTAACGCTTCCGCTTCCGGTCTACGAGGGTACGTAGACAACACTCTTCCCTCTCGTTGCTATGCATCACCATGATCTTGCGTGTGCGTAGGAAATTTTGTGAAATTACTGCGTTCCCCAACACAGCCCTGAGGGAGAACTACTCCCTCCTCGTCATGGAGAGCACCGGGATGATGAAGATGGCCACCGGAGAGTGATTCCCCCTCCGGAAGGGTGCTGGAACGGGTCTAGATTGGCTTTCGATGGCTACGGAGGCTTCTGGCGGCGGAACTCCTGATCTATTGTGCTCCCCAATTGTTTTAGGGTATATGGAGATATATAGGCGGAAGAAATACGTCAGGGGGGGCATGAGGGGCCCACGAGGGTGGAGGGCGTGCCCCCTGTCTTGTGGCCTCCTCGTAGATCCCCTGACGTGCACTCCAAGTTTTCTGGGCTTCTTTTGATCCAAAAATAAGTTCCGTGAAGTTTCAGGTCAATTGGACTGCGTTCGGTTTTCCTTTTCTGCGAGATTCTAAAACAAGGTAAAAACATAAACTGGCACTGGGCTATGGGTTAATAGGTTAGTCCCAAAAATGATATAAAAGTGTATAATAAAGCCCATAAACATCCAAAACAGTAGATAATATAGCATGGAGCAATAAAAAATTATAGATATGTTGGAGACGTATCAGCATCCCCAAGCTTAATTCCTGCTCATCCTCGAGTAGGTAAATGATAAAAACAGAATTTTTGATGCGGAGTGCTACTTGGCATAATTTCAATGTAATTCTTCTTAATTGTGGCATGAATATTCAGATCCGAAAGATTCAAGACAAAAGTTCATATTGACATAAAAATAATAATACTTCAAGCATACTAACTAAGCAATTATGTCTTCTCAAAATAACACGGCCAAAGAAAGTTCATCCCTACAAAATCATATAGTTTAGTCATGCTCCATTTTCGTCACACAAGAATGCTCTCATCATGCACAACCTCGATGACAAGCCAAGCAATTGGCTCATACTTTAGTAATATCAAACCTATAAACTTTCACGCAATATATGAGCGCGAGCCATGGACATAGCACTATGGGTGGAATAGAATATGATGATGGGGTTATGTGGAGAAGACAAAAAGGAGAAAGTCTCACATCAACGAGGCTAATCAATGGGCTATGGAGATGCCCACTGATTGATGTTAATGCAAGGAGTAGGGATTGCCATGCAACAGATGCACTAGAGCTATAAATGTATGAAAGCTCAACAAAAGAAACTAAGTGGGTGTGCATCCAACTTGCTTGCTCACGAAGACCTAGGGCACTTGAGGAGGCCCATTGTTGGAATATACAAGCCAAGTTCTATAATGAAAATTCCCACTAGTATATGAAAGTGACAAAACAAGAGACTCTCTATCATGAAGATTATGGTGCTACTTTGAAGCACAAGTGTGGCAAAGGATAGTAGCATTGTCCCTTCTCTCTCTTTTCTCTCATTTTCATTTTTTTCATTTTTTGGGCCTTCTATTTTTATGGCCTTTTTCTTTTCTTTTTTTGGGCCTTCTCTTTTTTATGGCCTTTCTCTTTTTTTATTCCTCACTTGGGACAATGCTCTAGAAAATGATGACCATCACACTTCTATTATTTACAACTCAATGATTACAACTCGATACTAGAATAAAGTACGACTCTATATGAATGCCTCCAGCGGTGTACCGGGATATGCAATGAACCAAGAGGGACATGTATGAAATAATTATGAACGATGGCTTTGCCACAAATACTATGTCAACTACATGATCATGCTAAGCAATATGACAATGATGAACGTGTCATGATAAGCGGAATGGTGGAAAGTTGCATGGCAATATATCTCAAAATGGCTATGGAAATTCCATAATAGGTAGGTATGGTGGCTGTTTTGAGGAAGATATAAGGAGGTTTATGTGTGAAAGAGCGTATCATATCACGGAGTTTGGATGCACCGGCGAAGTTTGCACCAACTCTCAATGTGAGAAAGGGCAATGAACGGTACCAAAGAGGCTAGCAAGGATGGAAGGGTGAGAGTGCGTATAATCCATGGACTCAACATTAGTCATAAAGAACATACTTATTGCAAAAATCTACAAGTCATCAAAAACCTCGGCACTACGTGCATGCTCCTAGGGGGGTAGATTGGTAGGAAAAGACCATCGCTCGTCCCCGACCGCCACTCATAAGGAAGACAATCAAATAACACCTCATGTTTCAAATTTGTTACATAACGTTTACCATACGTGCATGCTACGGGACTTGCAAACTTCAACACAAGCATTTATCAATTTCACAACTACTCAACTAGCACGACTTTGATATTATTACCTCCATATCTCAAAACAATCATCAAGTATCAAACTTCTCTTAGTATTCAATACACTTATATGAAAGTTTTTACTATTCTTGGATGCCTAGCATATTAGGATTGTTTAAGAAAATTACCATGCTATTCTAAAGACTCTCAAAATAATGTAAGTGAAGCATGAGAGTTCATCTATTTCTACAAAATAAAACCACCACCGTGCTCTAAAAGATATAAGTGAAGCACTAGAGCAAATGACAAACTACTCCGAAAGATATAAGTGAAGATCAATGAGTAGTCGAATAATTATGCAACTATGTGAAGACTCTCTAACATTTAGTAATTTCAGATCTTGGTATTTTGTTCAAACGGCAAGCAAAATAAAATAAAATGGCATTCTAAGAATAGAAAACATCATGTGAAAAAGCAAAAACTTAGGATCAACCGAAACTAACCGATAGTTGTTGAAGAAGAAAGGTGGGATGCCAACCGGGGCATCCCCAAGATTAGATGCTTGAGACTTCTTGAAATATTATCTTGGGATGCCTTGGGCATCCCCAAGCTTGAGATTTTGTGTCTCCTTAATTCCTCTCATATCATGGTCTCCCTAAATCTCAAAAGCTTCATCCACACAAAACTCAACAAGGACTCATGAGATAAGTTAGCATAACATATTGCAAAAACCTTATCATACTCTACTGTAGCAAATCACTAAAATTATTATTCAACATTTAATACTAAATGCCTCTGCATATTTAATAGTCCTATCCTCAAATAGAATCATTAAAGAAGCAAACATATGCAAACAATGCAAACATAACAGCAATCTGCCTAAACAGGATAGTCTGTAAAGAATGCAGCAACATCCATACTTACCTAGCTCCAAAAATTATGAAAGAAAATTCACACTGTAGTAAATTTATCAGATCTTAATATGCAAAAGGTTTCAACATTTTATCACATTCTGACTTTTCTAGGGAATTATTGCAACAGCGGTAAACTTTCTGTTTTCAAACAGCAACATGTGGACTTCTAAAATAGGCATAGTAAAGGCTATCAATGGCACTTTTATTAAAATAAAAGATGCAAAATATTGTTCTAAATAACAGCAATAAAATCCTAACAAAATAAATTGACGCTCCAAGCAAAACACATATCATGTGGTAAATAAAAATATAGCTCCAAGTAAAGTTACCGATAGAAGTAGACGAAAGAGGGGATGCCTTCCGGGGCATCCCCAAGCTTAGGCTCTTGGTTGTCCTTGAATATTACCTTGGGGTGCCTTGGGCATCCCCAAGATTAGTCTCTTTCCACTCCTTATTCCATAGTCCATCGAATCTTTACCCAAAACTTGAAAACTTCACAACACAAAACTTAACAGAAAACTTGTAAGCTCCGTTAGTATAAGAAATAAAATCACCATCATAAGGTACTGTAATGAACTCATTCTAAATTCATATTGGTGTAATATCTACTGTATTACAACTTCTCTATGGTTCATACCCTCCGATACTACTCATAGATTCATCAAAATAAGCAAACAACACATGAAAAACAGAATCTGTCAAAAACAGAACAGTCTGTAGTAATCTGTATCAAACGTATACTTCTGGAACTCATAAAATTCTCAAATAAATTTTTGGACCTGAGTAATTTGTCTATTAATCATATGCAAAAATAATTAACTAAATATCACTCTCCAAATAAAAATGGCAGCAGTTCTCGTGAGCGCTAAAGTTTCTATTTTTTACAGCATGATCATAAAGACTTCCCCCAAGTCTTCCCAAAGGTTCTACTTGGCACAAACACTAATTAAACATAAAAAACACAAGGCTAGATAAATTATTTATTACTAAACAGGAGAAAAAAGCAAGGAACAAAAATAAAGTTGGGTTGCCTCCCAACAAGCGCTATCGTTTAACGCCCCTAGCTAGGCATGATGATTTCAACGATGCTCACATAAAGAATAAGAATTGAAACATAAAGAGAGCATCATGAAGAATATGACTAACACATTTAAGTCTAACCCACTTCCTATGCATAGGGATTTTGTGATCAAACAACTTGTGGGAACAATAATCAACTTGCGTAGGAAGGTAAAACAAGCATAACTTCAAAACTTTAAGCACATAGAGAGGAAACTTGATATTATTGCAATTCCTACAAGCATATGTTCCTCCCTCATAATAATTTTCAGTAGCATCATGAATGAATTCAACAATATAACCAGCACCTAAAGCATTATTTTCATGATCTACAAGCATACAAATTTTATTACTCTCCACATAAGCAAAATTCTTCTCATTCGGGATAGTGGGAGTATCATAAGAGACTTGAATACTATAAATCGTTTCCACATTAAAAGAGTAATGTTCATAAAAGGGGTAACCATAATCTTGACAAGTTTTATAAATATAATCACTACTTTTTATAGCATAAGTATCATCACAATAATCATCATAAGTAGGAGGCATGCTATCATCATTATAAATTTGCATATCAAAACTTGGGAGACTAAAATATCATCTTCATTAAACGTAGCATCCCCAAGCTTGGGACAAACATTAATTGCAGCAAATATATTCTCAAAAACATCATCTTCATCAAACATAGCATCCCCAAGCTTGGGCCTTTTCATATCATAAGCATAATCACTCTCATCATTAATAGTATGGATAGCACCAATAGTATAGAAATTATCATATTCTTCCAAGCAAGTGCCAAAAAGATTTTCAAGATCATAAGAAGTATCATTATCTTCCAAATTATATTTTCATGAGGCACAATAGTAATAGGAGCAGCATTATTTGGGACAGATATCTTTTTACCTCTCTTCCTTTTTCTTTTCTTCTTCTTCACCACATCATGTGTGGGTTCAATCCTCTTTTTGGAGCTCCTTATTAATGAGATTGGTTGAATAGGAGGCTCCTCCTCGTTACCTGATTCATCATATGAAATAATAGGAGGGTATTGGGAAGCCTCCTCCCTTTCATTAGTATTCTCTTCATCTTCTATTTGTTTTCTTTTCTTTATGTAATTGACAATATAAGGATTTTCAATACAATTCACCGCACAATACATATAAATTTCCTCTAGATCAAAACCAAGAAGTTTATAACGGGCAAATTCTGGAAGATAGTTAGTTATACGTTTCATTTCTTCGTAGCCCATAAGCAAACTAAGTTCATTATGGTGTGCAAGGGAAATCAAGTCATCACAAATTTTGGACACGATTAGATCATGAAATTATTTGCATCGGATAGCTAAATGACCACTTTCATTGCAAAGTCCACAAGTACGGCCAAGAAAATTTAAGTTTTCAGCACAATCATCTAGCCTTTATTGCAACAATTTAGTTTCTAAGTACTTATGCCTCATGCAATATCTATCTTCCCTATTTGGTGTGTACTTACAAACCCAATGCACTCCACAAAAATTGACATGTTTATAGGAGACATTTTCATCATAACTAGTGCAATCATCATTAGTATCATGGATATTCAAAGTATTCGTACTAACGACATTGCAATCATGCTCATTATTCAAAGATTTAGTGCCAAACATTCTATGTAATTCTTCTTCTAGTATTTGAGCACAATTTTCCTTTCCATCATACTCACGAAAGATATTAAAAAGATGAAGCGTATGAGGTAAACTCAATTCCATTTTTTTATAGTTTCCTTTTATAAACTAAACTAGTGATAAAACAAGAAACTAAAAGACTCGATTGCAAGATCTAAAGATATACCTTCAAGCGCTAACCTCCTCGGCAACGGCGCCAGAAAAGAGCTTGACGTCTACTACACAACCTTCTTCTTGTAGACGTTGTTGGGCCTCCAAGTGCAGAGGTTTGTAGGACAGTAGCAAATTTCCCTCAAGTGGATGACCTAAGGTTTATCAATCCGTAGGAGGCGTAAGATGAAGATGGTCTCTCTCAAGCAACCCTGCAACCAAATAACAAAGAGTCTCTTGTGTCCCCAACACACCCAATACAATGGTAAATTGTATAGGTGCACTAGTTCGGCGAAGAGATGGTGATACAAGTGGTATATGGATGGTAGATAAATGTTTTTGTAATCTGAAATTATAAAAACAGCAAGGTAACTAATGATAAAAGTGAGCGTAAACGGTATTGCAATGCTAGGAAACAAGGCCTAGGATTCATACTTTCACTAGTGCAAGTTCTCTCAATAATAATAACATAATTGGATCACATAACTATCCCTCAACATGCAACAAAGAGTCACTCCAAAGTCACTAATAGCGGAGAACAAACGAAGAGATTATGGTAGGGTATGAAACCACCTCAAAGTTATTCTTTCCAATCAATCCGTTGGGATATTCCTATAAGTGTCACAAACAGCCCTAGAGTTCGTACTAGAATAACACCTTAAGACACAAATCAACCAAAACCTTAATGTCACCTAGATACTCCAATGTCACCTCAAGTATCCGTGGGTATGATTATACGATATGCATCACACAATCTCAGATTCATCTATTCAACCAACACATAGAACCTCAAAGAGTGCCCCAAAGTTCCTACCGGAGAATCACGACGAAAATGTGTGCCAACCCCTATGCATAGGTTCATGGGCGGAACCCGCAAGTTGATCACCAAAACATACATCAAGTGAATCACGTGATATCCCATTGTTACCACAGATACGCACGGCAAGACATACATCAAGTGTTCTCAAATCTTTCAAGACTCAATCCGATAAGATAACTTCAAAGGGGAAACTCGATCCATTACAAGAGAGTAGAGGGGGGAAGAAACATCATAGGATCCAAATATAATAGCAAAGCTCGCGATACATCAAGATCGTAACACCTCAAGAACACGAGAGAGAGAGAGAGATCAAACACATAGCTACTGGAAAATACCCTCAGCCCCGAGGGAGAACTACTCCCTCCTCGTCATGGAGAGCACCGGGATGATGAAGATGGCCACCGGAGAGGGATTCCCCCTCCGGCTGGGTGCCGGAACGGGTCTAGATTGGCTTTCAGTGGCTACGGAGGCTTCTAGCGGCGGAACTCCCGATCTATTGTGCTCCCCAATCGTTTTAGGGTATATGGAGATATATAGGCGGAAGAAATACGTCAGGGGGGCCACGAGGGGCCCACAAGGGTGGAGGGCACGCCCAGGGGGTGGGCGCGCCCCCCTGTCTCGTGGCCTCCTCGTAGACCCCCTGACTTGCACTCCAAGTCTTCTGGGCTTCTTCTGATTCAAAAATAAGTTCCATGAAGTTTCAGGTCAATTGGACTCCGTTTGGTTTTCCTTTTCTGCGAGATTCTAAAACAAGGTAAAAACAGAAACTGGCACCGGGCTCTGGGTTAATAGGTTAGTCCCAAAAATGATATAAAAGTGTATAATAAATCCCATAAACATCCAAAATAATAGATAATATAGCATGGAGCAATCAAAAATTATAGATACGTTGGAGACGTATCAGCCGCAAAGGCCAGATTTGGACTGTTTTCACTGAATCTCCAGGCGTTGTAGCTTGAGTGGTTCTGTGCAAACAAGTACATGATTATGAGTGCCCCTCTATATGTTGGTTTCCCACCATCCTTGACTCCACCAACTGTTTGAAGTGGTAAGCTTGTTCCCAGACTTTGCTTGTATTTTGCATGCCATATGGTAGGACACTGTGATATGATGCAAGTATTGGTTGATGGTAGTATCCCTATCATTTTACTTATTTGAGCTAATGGTCATCAGTGCGGATGTAGCCAAGTTATGTTCTGTCCATTATAAACCTCGTAGTCATAGGGCTTGTTGGTGTTTAGGTTCTTCTAGTGGTCATTTTATCTGTACAATTAGATAGCCATGAAACTCAGGAAAGCAAGAGCCATTTGTTTCTCATATGTGAACATGCATGCATTCCATCATTCTGAGGGGGCAAAGTCACCAAGTTATGGCAGGAGAAATAATTATTATCTTTGCTGCAAATCGATCACAGGGCTATGTTTGAATATACTTGTTTGCTTTTGTTGCACAGGGCATTTGCAGTTAGATTTCCTGATCATATGAGTACTGCTGCATGTCTTACAATTAGGGACAAAAATTACTTATTTCCGTCATTATATTCATAGTGATCTCATCTTACAAATGACAGCTGACATATCATGATTGACCCCTCTTTCAACGTAGCGAATGCCCTAGCCCAACCCGCCTCTAGCGTTGACTTAAACATGGGCAATTGAGACATGCACTACAGCAGAAACACCATCAAGTCTAAGGGAAAGCACCAATATTAGTGTAAACTCCCATGTTATGCCTGAAAAGATGATGCAAAGTGCCAGTTTTGTTACAAGGTGCTGCTTGCTGCCGCTAATGACATTTTGCGTGGTGTCTTATGCTTGCTGCCAGTTTATGTAATGTTGGGCTCATATATTTGCCAATTAGTGTAATGTAATGTTGACTAAGGATACCTTTTACTAATGATTGTAATGGATGCAAAGATAATATAAGATTCGAGTTTATTTAAGGATATCATCCTAGAATTAGGTTGACTAAGAACTAAACATCTTTTTTCCATGATTACCTGATTTATGAGACTGAGAAAAAGACACCGCTTAAGTAAATTAGTTATGACCTCTTAGTTGTACTAATAAATCAAAACTCGCTGAAGCTACATTAGTTTTCTACTCTCTTGCATTTGCATACCATGCAAACTGACAGGTGAATGCCCAGTTTTTGTGAGTTGTGACTTAACATTTACACACCATGTCAACGCTTGTGCCCAGTAAAATGTCTGTTCTTGAACTACTTTACTTGGTTGGAGAACCTCAGTTTAACATGTTCGTGTAGTTCTGCACATTTTTGGACTGACATTTGAACTAAGCTGCATGCTCGCCTTTTCAGCACAGTAATCTTTCGTGTGTCTCAATGTTTCTGTTGTGTCTAACAGCAGTGGCTTCTCGCTGGATTCAATTGCAGGGCTCATATTGGGGCTTGTTTCCTAATGCAACGATGGCTACTGTGCTGCACCTATATTTGGCTAGCTCACTTAGACTGGCTGTTCTTCTGTCTTTTGATGGCATATGTATCAACTATCAAGCAATGAAGCAATGCTTCCCTTTGTCTTGGCATGTGTACAAACTGTGTGTTATGTATTCTCAACGCTAAGCCTGCATGTACGGATTTGTTATGTATTCTGTCAAATACACATTTTTCGAGAATCGTGAGTCAAGCTTCTTCCTACATCGAACACAAAAGTGGTGATGTTTTAGAGAGAGAGAGAGAGAGAGAGAGAGAGAGAGAGAGAGAGAGAGAGAGAGAGAGAGAGAGAGAGAGAGAGAGAGTTCTGCTGGTTTTGAGGAGCACTTCCGCGTCATTTTCCAGCTGATCTAATTCGCCTACATGTTACAACATAAGGGTGTGTTTGTTTGGGCTGCAACTTCTCCGGCTGTAGCTGCAATGGCTCGGGCTGAAAGGTTGGAGCTGAGGTGCGGCCGTTTGGCAGCTGCAATGGCTCGGGCTGAAAGGTTGGAGCTGAGGTGCAGCCGTTTGGTAATTTTGTTGTGGCGGCTGTGGCTGTTGCTGAAACATGTTGAAATGACCAGAACACCCTCTGTTCTTTTGTAGATTGGGTTTAAGTGCTAGTTATACTGTTTTAACAATAAATGGCCCAATTAAGAGCTATTTCTGTCACAAATGGCCAATTTTGACAGGTTTGAACTGGGATCATACTAGTTTGATGGCGTAGACGGTGTATATCAATAAATTTGACATTTTTTAGTTAGATTCAACCTCACTTTATCAATAAATTCAGATTCAACATCACATTATCAATAAATTATAAATTTGACGGTGTGTATCGCTGAAGCCTTTTCTCCCTAGCTCCATCTTCTTTATGTCAGATTCAACCTCACTTTCACTTTCACTTGAACAAGTTGTACCATTGCTGTTGTTAGTGGTTGTGCTCATCTTTGTACATACAAATAGAAAACCAATAGCCAGTACCACAAACCATCATTCAATACATACAGAACATAGTTCAACAAGTGCTCAATTTACATGGCAAATACATAATTCAACATAGTTCAGCAAGCAAACACATGTTTCAAATTGTTCAAAAGCAAGGAATGAGTAAAGATACATGACAATCAGATAATAAAATGCACTACTTCTTCCTATCATCAAACCGTCTCTTTAGCAAACAACTTTGTATCCATGTAGTACTCATCACTAGTCTCATATGCTCCACACTAGGCAACCTCTTCCATAATGGCAAGAATATCGTCATTGTCATTGGTCTTACTAGTTTGCCCCGCACAATCTTCCTGTATGACATAATCGACAAACCTCTTGAAGTGTTTTGGCACATTATTTTTCTTGATCTTAGATGGACTGCAAGGAATTGCACTTCTTGGACGCTTGCGCTTTGCTTGTGCTGGGCTAGGTTGTATTGTGCTTGGTTGAACAGGGCTAGGAACTTGAGTCTCATAGAGCGTGTTTGGATGGTGTCCACGTTGTGCTACGCCTGGCCTAGAGCATGCCTGAAAAATGTCTGGTGGCTGTTTGGTTGAGGTCCTGGAAAAACATATGCTAGCCTGGCCTGGTGAAATTGACAGCGTACTTAGCCTGGAGTCTGACCAGGCACGTTGATTAGCCTGGACCAGGCGCTGAAAAAAGGAAGCCTGGGCAGTTGCCTGGTATACTAATCAATGCATGTTTCAATAGTTCCGGTGCTTCTGCGCCAATAATAGTACCAGCATATATTATTTAATTCTCTGTCAGGCAGGCCACAACCAAACACCCATAGTCTAAAACAGCCTGGCCAGGCACAAAATGAGAGAAAACCAGGCTGAATCCAGGTAGCGTTCTATTCCAGGCACGAAGCTCAGGAACTTAACCAAACTGACCCATAATCTTCTTCATACAACTCATGCACATCTTCCTCAGTTTGAGTTTCTTCCACCTCTTCATTATCCACGCCAGCCATGTCAGACGATAGTCCATCAACATTAGCCTTGTCAAACATGATCGCTAGCTCATTCAAGCTGTCTGGAGGTCCATGACGAAACGATTTAATTGTCTTGTGAATTTGCACGCTCATAAGAGAAAAAAGGTAGCACTGGGCTCCAACTTCTAGTAGCTAGAAACCACTGAAAAGAGCCCAAACAAACACATCCTTAACCTTGTTTTTTTTTGCGAAAACACTCTTAACCTTGTTGGTAGTTCAGAAACCACAGCTTCTTCATATATTAATTGTACGTGCAACATGTCCCTAAAGAAAGTGTACATGTGACATTGTTTATGTAACTACTTCCCTCCGTCCAATAATATAAGAGCGTTTTTTACACTAGACGGAGCGAGTGGTAGCACTCTAGACGGAAGGGTAAGTTGTCTCGTTTCATGAACCACCAACTCGTTGGTCACCGACGTATGTCTTTGTTATCTACTTCCTCCATAAAGAAAATAATGATCTAAACATTCTTATATTTTTTCACGGAGAAAGTATCATCCTCTGCTTGGAACACAACAATGCCGTATCAAACAAAACAAGCTAGTGATGGGCCTGGCCATGATTTGACATGGTGCTGCTAAATAAACCCATTCGTGAAGTGGTTTAAAACGTCATCCATTGTGAAGTGGAGTAGTACCCTGAGGTATAATGTATAAACAGATACTCTCTCCGTTTCTAAATATAAGACTTTTAGATATTTCAATATGGACTACATACAAATGTATATAGACATATTTTAGAGTGTACATTTATTTATTTAGGAACGGAGGGAGTACTATTAAGTTGCCAGCCTGAACCCAATTATGACTATCCAAATATAGCTCGTAAACGTTACGAGACAGGTCAGCATCCTGGGCGGGCAATGACTGGTTACTAAAACTAGACCATCTTGTCTGAGTATATATATGAACGGACCGTGGTTCCAGACTTTCGATGTATATTTGCTAGATATACACAAACAAATCTGAATCAGGAAGAGATCTTTTAGGGTAGCAATATATATATATATATATATATATATATATATAGGAAAAATGCATTCTACCACTATCCAGGGTGCATAATAAGTTATTCTTCATTCAGGGTAATCTTACGATCGCTTTCTAAATAAATTATGTTTAGAATATAAATAGTTACATGCATATTGATTCAATATGTAAAATTTGGTATAAAAATAAAAATATAGGTTATAAGATCAGAAAATCACATTTTATGTATGTTTTACACTGTGTTTTATATTCGTAATTTTACGTAACATAAAATATTTTTTACGGCGAGTACATATTTTCTTACGTTCTCTTTTTATGTATAAAATAAGACAAAATTTACGAAACATAAAAATACGGCAAATTGATGTCAAAATAGAGAGGGGGTGAAGAATAACATGACCCTATATATATGTTGATAGAGGGAGTGGGATGAAAAACGCATAGTAGGAGATTGCCTACCTACCACGTCTCGTAGGAGACCCAAACCTCGCATACGGGTGGACCGAGTCGGGTGAGTAGGCTGGATTGCTAAGTTCTACCTCCGTTTGATCCTCTACCGGCTCTAGTGGTCATATAAAGGAACACAAGCGGGTAACCACTTAGGGAACTAGGACCCGGTATCTGCTGATTCCACTGGAGTGACTTACTCTCGGAGGGAGCACCGGTTCTTGAATCCGTTGGTAGTACACGTAGGCGCGCGAGCACTACGATATCAGAACTTACTTTCTTATTCCATATACGCTCTTGAATATGATGAAGGGAGACCGGGCTGTCATGCTTACGGTGATTACCCTCACATGTGCCGCGGTACTTTCAGAGTGTAAGGGCATCTCCAGCCGTTGGCCCCCCAGGGACGTCTAAAAGCGCCGCCTGGGGGTGAGCCGGCGCAAAAAATGGCCTTGGGGGCGAGTCGGTCCCCAGCCGTCGGCCCCCAGGGCCGCCCCAGGCGCGTATTAAAAAAAAAGGATCGTTCGGCGAAGTTATAATAAAAACTAGTTAAATTTCGGTCAAACATGGCAAATTTCGGTGAAATTCGCGCATTTTCATTACATTAACCTAATCTAAAAAAGAGAGGGGCTGAAGTCGTCGCCGCCATCGTCGTCGGCGGCCTTCTCCTCCTTGACGCGGGCGCCCCTGCTGGACCCCTGCCCGGCGTCGCCTTGCCGGACTGGCGGCGGCGCGTCGTCGTTGTCGTCGTCGTCGTCGTCGCTGTCGCATAAGACGACGACCCCGTCTTCATCGCGGCCGCGTCGGCACTCCTCGAAGCGGCGCAGGGCGGCGCGCTAGCGCTCCTTCTCCTTCTCCCGGCGCGCCTTCTCCATCGCAATGGAGTCCTGGCGCGCCCATTCTAGGGCCGCGTCGTCGTCGTCGAACTCCGCCTCCACCGGCGCCAGCCCCGGCTCCGTCTTCACCGGCGCCAGCCCCGGCTCCGTCTTCACCGGCGCCAGCCCCGGCTCCATATTCGGCTTGACGAAGCGCGGAGGAGCCGACGAGGAGGGGGCGCGCCGGCCGCCCTCGTTGATGACGATGCCGATGCTGCGAGTGCGCCGACCGATTGGCGTCTCCGCCGCGGGCTCGGCCTTGACGCCGAGAAGCGCCAGAGAACCGGAGGAGTGGGAAGATGAGCGAGAGGAGGAAGACGAGGAGGCGAACCTCCTTGGTGCCCATGCGCGTCGGTGTTGCGACGGGGCGGCCCCCGTCGCAGGATAGGTCAACGGCGGGTTGTTGCCCCGTCAAGGTGTGCCAGCATGCCATCCAGTGTGCGGCCGGGGACGCCCCACCACAGGTGGCACCCCACGCTGTTCTTCACGCCGCCGACCACCGGTGCGTCGTTGGTGGAGGCCAAGCGCTGCTGCTGGCGGCGCTGGAAGTACGCCGCCCAAGCCGCGTGATTGCCGGCGGCGTACTGGGGGAGGGAGCGCTCGTCGTCGGTCAGGGAGGCGCGCGCGACCTCGACCTCCTCGGCGAAGTACGTGGGCTTCGCCACGGCGTCGGGTAACGGGGGAACGGGCACTCCCCCGTCGCTGAGCCGCCACCCCGTCGGCCCGGCGCGCATGTCCGGCGGCGCCGGGATGTTCGCCTGGAACAGGAGCCAGGACTCCTGTTCGCGGAGCGAACGGCGGCCGAAGCCGTTCGCCGCCGCCTTCTCGTCTCCGGGGAAGCGCTCTGCCATGGCGACGGGCTCGGCGGTGATAGAGAGGGAGAGAGAGAGGGGCTGCCGGTGGCGCTCGGGAGAGGAAGACGGAGACGGAGAGAAAGGGGCTGGGCGGCGGTGAGGGGCGAGTCTGGTGTGGGCACCGGCGAGAACCGCCGGCTTTTATAGCCTCTCCGCGCCCATGTGTACACGTGCGAGGGAGGGGAGGCGTCGGCGCGCCGTCCCATGACGCGCCGCCATGAGGAATCAATGGCAAGGCTGACCGGCGGCAACCTTGACATTGATTCCCCGCGGGAACCGAGGCAGTTGGGGGGAAGACGGGCCGCCGTGTCCCTGACGCGGCTGGCCCACGGCTTTTTCACGCCAAAACAGTTCGCCCCGGGCGCCCCCCAGCGCGCCGGGTTCGGCCTGGGTCCGCCGGCGCTGTTTTCGGCCCAGGCCGGCGAAAATCGAGCTCCTGGGGGCGTGATTGGGCCGTTTTTTCGGTGCCGGCGCAAAAAAACACCTGGGGAGGCCTTCCTGGGGCGCGGCTGAAGATGCCCTAAATATGCCTAGACTAGAGATAGTCGTTGAGAGTTCATATAAAGTTTTTAGCTGTTTCAAAACCCATCTGATCACCGCCGTGTGTTGACGAACTACAGTACATACAAAGAGTGAATCCAAGAAAATTCTCAAAAACTGTCTGGGTGTTTCAGAAATTATTTTATCACCTACTAACAGCCTTGTCTAATCGACCTTTGGTTACGTATAATACAGGTCGAACAACCAGTCAGATGATGGATGGCAGCAAGATACAAATGTGCATATGCCCGGAGATCCCTTCATGCGAGTGGTTATGGAGGTTGACTGCAAGGAGGTAGTTGATCTGTGAGTTCCTCGCACTTTTTCGCACTCGACGGTAGCGCCAGTTCTATTGGAGATAGAAGGACTAGCTTTATCTTTTCAGTCTTTTGTTATTCAATTTGTTTCAAGAAAAGCCAATGCTCCAGCCCTCCTTTGTGCTAAGTTTGCTTGCACATTAGGGGTTACCGGCTGTTGGATGGACTTCCCTCCTAGTTTTCTCATGACTAGCGTTATGGCTGATCATGCAGGAGCTAGAGATGATTGAATAAAGTTCTCATTTCCCCGCAAAAAAAAAAAAATGCCCGGAGATCCCTTCGCCCAGCTGCCCGAATAATCTGTGCTACTGTTGTTCGCATGTAGCGGGAGAGCCTTGCTTTCCGACGAGACCGCAGTGCGTGGTGGGCTGTGGCTGCCAGCCCCCTGCCTCCGCGCTCCCCTGAGCCCTGACGCCTTGGCATGGCCATGGGCAATGTGTTTTTTTTCTTGCGGGTAACTGTTAGGAATGTTGTATGTCATGCCCATCATGATTCGAAATAAAAACGATGAGACGTAATAATCCTTATGCAGTTGCTTGGAAGTGTTCATTTCACTGAGGGCTCGTTTGGTGAAAACTCCGGGATCCCCGTCCAATCCCCGGAAAGAAAAGGCACGTGATATATTCACCCTGGGAATTCTGTTGGTCAATTTGATTGTGGCCCGTGACAGGAATATCTAGGCTCACTCCTGTTGAATCCCCTAGAAGGAAAAAACCTGGTAACTATTCGTTGAGATGAGTTCCCCGTCTCTCTCTTGCTGACTTTTGTTCGCAGACGCTGTCACCGCTCTCCTTGGCTTCGTTCTCGCTGCTGCATCGCTCTCCTCACCATTCGCTCCTCCCAAATGGTTTTCCCCTGAGTTTCTGTTTTGCTATGAATATTCCACCCAGGGCAACTCTTTCCAGGGAACACCTCCTCTTGCGGCCAAATAAGGCCTAAGCCTAAGTAATTCAATCTCTACTACATAAAAAGAACGTAAAAGAATGTAAGGTTCATATTTCACCTCTTTTTCGTCCAATCTTCCTTATATACGCCCTACTCTTTTCTTCTCTTTGATTTTTTCCTCCCATCTCCGATTTTTCTCCCATCAATTCTCCCTAAAATAGAATCAAATGTCTCATATTTTATTAATTTACCAAAAAAACACATTTTTTGTTTGATAAGTCATTAAATTCTTACCAAATAAGTGCTTAACAATAAAATGGCAGGCAAATAATGACAATTGCATACAAAAACTTGCTAAGCTTTTAGTGCATCAATAGTCACGAGCTAATCTACTAGAATGTTTATACTCCTGTTGCAACCCACGAGCAATTGTCTAGTAAAACTAAAAAGGAGAAAGAAAATGACAAAGAAAATTTCGGCGCGAATCTTCACATAAAATCAATGACATATGACTTAGATGCGCAATATTTAGAGCACATCTAGATGTGCTTTACCAAAACAATTTTTCTAGTGTATCATTTTCGGAAGTGTTTGCCGATGGCGATTAGGCTCGGATGTTTTGCTAAAGTGGAAAAACTCAGGTTGGGCCCATTTAAAATTAGGAAAATTAATAATGGGAGGCTAGGCCACCATCAAGTGGATGTATAGTCCCACTGAACGATATTTTCGTGTCACAGGGGAGACTGGAGGTTTAATTTCTATGTATTATAAACAACTAGATAATTATCCATGTTTTGCAACATGAGTAGCAAGTTAGCCATATAAATGTGGTTGTGTTAAAAAATAATTTTATTTGGTAAACTCTTTGTTGGCAAATATGTATTCACTTAAAAAACAAAAAAACCTGGTAAGTCAGTAAGAGGTGGGGTAACTGACGCGGTTCCATAGAAAACCGGTGAAAAACCAGAGATAGGAGAACAAAAATCAAAACGGAATGAGAGAGGAAAGACAATACATAAATTTTGATGATGGAGGACCAGACGATAGAAACTTACAAATATAATAATTTTATACTTGATATAAGTTTGTCCCTTAGGGTCTAAACTATGTGGGAAATTTCCGAAACAAAAATGAACTCATATAAAAAGTAAAACATGCAACGATTATGCAGTGGGAAATTCCACTTAAAATGCACTAATACACGTCACATAGGAGTAATATATGGAGATTCTCACGACTAGCAAATCTAACATCTACGACATTTTTTATGGTATGGACACACACATTTCGGCATTCGCAACAAAAGATTAGTGTTAGTTCAGTCCTTTCAAATCTCGACCTTCATTTTTTTGTGAGAACTACCTTGACATGATCGAAATCACTAGTCTTTCTTTTTTACATACAAGATCGAAATCCCTAGGTTATTTTTAGCATTATTAGACCGAAATCACTATATTTTTTTTTTTGAGAAAGGATCGAAATCACTAGTTAAGGCAAAGCTATGGGCTCAGAAATTTGAGAAGTACCAAGCTGGGCCACGCCAGGGCCGTAGCTCAAGCTGCCCATCGTGTCCAATACAGCCCAAGTGCGAATGCTTCTCCGACGAACTGACGAAGTGGCAAGTGGTCCCAGCGCCGCGGCGACCCCACCCCGGGAAAACGGCGACGGCCAGCCCCGCGCCGGCGTTGATGTCGCCGCTGTCACCCGCACGGCGGCTGTCGGTCCTCTCTCTCCTTCTCCTCCTACTCATCCTAACCGCGGCGTCATCTGCGGCGGCGGAGGAGGAGGAGTTCACGGAGGAGCTGCTCCTGCGGCCGCTCCCCGACCGCAAGGCGCTGGCCCACTTCCACTTCCGCTCCTCCAAGCCTCCCACCGCCGCCTCCGGCCGCCACCACCACCTCTTTCCGAAGGCCATCTCCCAGCTGGTACGCACGCCCTCCTCAAACACAGACCCCTCCTCTCTCGCTACACGGTTCTTAGGGTTCGTCGTTAAAATTGCCCCGGGCTCGCGTTGATTGGCCGATAAGAGCGCCAGTTTAGCCATCTAATTTGAATAATCTGTCACTCCGCTGAACGCAAAGTTGAGTTCAACAGCTGCTTGTTAGTTTTTGCAGTAGATGAATCCATTTGATTGTAGCAGTTGAGTCTTGTTTGTAGAGCCAAAGGGCCTTGACCCCTATTCCATTACTGAGAATGAAACAACAGTATCTCAGCGTTTACAGCATCGTTTCTGACCGTCTGATGATTCAGAGAGTTAAGGCAAAACATCCGCTAGTGCAGTTCCAACCAATATTACCGGACATTTCTCAGCCTACAGCAGAAGAAATATAGCAAAATGATAGTAACAGCTAACTCTAAAAGTCTAAATCAGCAGCATAGAAGAGTGTGGACGACGTGCTCACCTAAGATAGCTTGCACTTTCCGCCACTTCATCGCCATCCGAGACACACCTACTCCGGCATCTTCGACTCCAGCTTCAGTATAGTGTCGTCCCAGGTGCCTTCCATGTGATCTGGGCACAGCGGCCTCCATCTCCTGATCACTCGATACAGTTTTCGGCCACAGAACCTGCATCCCCATCCAAGTAGTTTTGCAGAAGTGAATATCATTATGATGTTTCCAAGTTGTTCCCATCACTGCTGCACATAGCACGTTAATAAAAGTATATTTGGCATTGCTCATCCAGCACGTAGTCACATGTTCAAATTTACATCCATCTCAATTTGCATCAAATCTGATAATTCAGACCACCACATTTTAGATACGACACAACCGACAAGCAAATGGAAAATATCTTATTGTGCTCTTGATTGCTATATGCACTATCTCGGCCATTTCCCTACCTTGTTGTGGTCTAATGCCTTTGAAAAATATTCTGGTCCTCCTGAGCTATCATTAACACCATTCCTTGTCCAAACCAGGTACAAAAATTGCATATTAGTGAATTGGAACTATCTTTCACACAGGGAAGATGGAACTATGAGACATGGGGTGGATTTGATCCACTGTCAACAGATAATGCAAAACCTCCTGGTGTTGAGCTATGGGCAACTTTCAACCTCCCTTTTGCCGATATTGATGCCACATGGAAGAACCTGACGCACACATTGTCAGGCATGTTTTGTGCATCAATCAATTTCTTGGAGTCTTCCACTGCCTTCTCTGCTCCTCGCTGGGGATTTAAATTGAATGAAGGCAAACTCCGATATGGCGCATTGCCTCGTGAAGCTGTTTGCACTGAGAATCTCACGCCCTGGCTGAAACTTCTTCCATGCCGTGACAAAGCTGGCATCGCCTCTTTGTTGTACAGGCCTTCAATTTATAAAGGATATTACCATTCCCAAAAGCTGAAGCTAACATAATCCCAAACACGTGGTATTGTTCTTGATCATTCGCTCACAGTTGTGCTGCAACCAAATATGTCTAAGAGTACGCAGCTACATTCTACTGATGGAAAGCTTCAGCCCAGTTGGTCCATGGAACATTTGTTCAACAGGAAATTGTTGGGGAAATGTCTTGTTTCTAAATCCAGCAGGATATTTGTAGAAATCGAGAAAGGTATACTTGTCAAATCTGGACCAGAAGTTTCTTGGAGTAATAAATTCTTTGAACTTTCCACTGCCCCAGACAGGGTGCTCAAAGAATGGGATCACTTGGAAGTTCAATCATCTTCATTGTATGAATATGATCTTAGTAACTACAATGATGATAAGCCTTTGGATGTGGGCATAACTTGGAAGCTTCCCCTCGTATGGTCTTGCTTCCCTGCACCATATAATGCAAGAAGATTTCTTATGGGTAGCGGAAACGAAAGAGGGTCTATTGCTCTGTCATTTTTATCCACTGATCTACATAAGCAATTGCCTGGCAGCTCAAATGATTGTTCGATAAAGGCTGTAGTTCTCCAGATGTTTCCATGGTATGTTAAGGTCTTCTATCACAGCTTACAGATTTTCATTGATGGGAGCAGCAAGGCTGTAACAGAAGTACTTGACATGATCCATGTCACTCCTTCAGAAGACAAACTTTCGCCTGGAACTCTGGAGATGCTGCTAAGATTTCCTTGCAGCATGCAATCAGCTACCTTGATATTGGACTTTGACAAGGTCTGCTCTACTGCTCAGTTACCTGAATATGCCATCCTTTTGGTTAGGACTTAGAACATACATTTTTTCCTGGCATTTTACTACTGCTCATGTCTTTTCTTTGTTTTCCGCCCCTTGTGCATTCTCCATTTATGATATATGCATGCAGAACTAAATATTTCTGTTTGTTTACGACAATTTTAACGAGTATATATATTTTCAGGGGTTCCTACACATAGACGAATATCCTCCTGACGCTAATCAAGGATTTGATATTCCATCAGCTTTGGTTAGCTTTCCTGACTTTAATTCTAGCCGAAGATACCCTGAAATTGACCCAATGTTTGTGTCACCTTTGTTAGAAAATTTTAAGGTAAATATAGTATTTTTTACCATCTTGTGAGTTTTAGATATTCTGCTTTGATTTTCTCATTAAGATATTATTATGCCGCAGGAAGATAATGTTGTGAAATCCTACACAGATGTGCTGCTTGTTCCCTTGACAACTCCTGATTTCAGCATGCCGTATAATGTTATCACCTTCACTTGCACTGTCTTAGCTCTTTATATCGGCTCACTACTTAATGCTTTGAGACGAAGAATTGGTGAGGAAGAGTGCAGATTGAGAAAAGCAGGTAATTATGTACTTGGTTCATGCCTTTTCTTTTACGATGCCTTGAGCTCTTGTGTTACCAAGTAGTAATTTGCATTGTTTTGATGTTCACATGATGAGGTACTGTATGACCCCTTCATTTGGGTCTGAAACGTGAAGTTAGTTGCTCTATTTAGACAGTAGACATTATGGCGTAATGACATGTATTTCGCCTTTATAACTGAAACCTACAAACAACAGCAGCAGCAGCAGCAACAACAACAACAACAAAGCCTTTCAATCCCAAACAAGTTGGGGTAGTCTAGAGTTGCAACTCATAAGATCTCGAAACCAAGTCATGGTTCTGGCACATGGATAACTATGTTCCTTCAAAACTGAAACCTGATATTGGTAAATTACTATTATAGTTTAAATGTGAAAAGAGATATGAGATATTCTGCGCATTACGATTGCTCATACTATTAACTACTAAAAATAATAATTTATATGCTTATGGCAATCACATTCCTTCCTAGCAATGCGGAGAGTCAGAGAGAAACCATTGATTTCTTTTCTTACATGCATGCTAGCTGCAATCGAATAGTTTTTCCCTGTTAACATGTATCGGAAACAAGGTGTTCTTCTGAGACTGGTTAGATTTAGCGGAAATAGTTCAGTTTGCATGTTATTCTCTTCCATTTAATTGCAGTTGTATTTGCTGGTCTCAGCTGTTCCTATTTCCTCTGATTACACTGGGACATGAACAAACTGCAGAGTTACAGTAGTATATCTGGCCAATAGTTACAATGTTCATATAGTTATGTCGTGGCATTGATCCTTCCACCCAGTTCCTTCTAAGACTGGAGTGATAGTCATAGGGGTGGCTACACTAAAAGTGATTTTTGCTGATACAGTAATGCCACTGAAACTTATTGTACCGACCTTGCACATTTCTGTATGCGCGAGCAACCTCACTTTGATCTTTATTCTTGTATACTCACATCTAAGTTGTTATTTCGCCATTACAAGTGTTGACTTCTCAAATTTGAACAATGTTCTAACTAATCTCAATTCTATGACAGCCGTGAAGCCTGCACTCATTCCTCTGTTGCTAGCTAGGCTAAGGGGTCACAAGGTCGACCCATCAGAGTCAGAATCCTCTCCTGCATCTCCAGTAGGGTTAAAGCTACTAGTCAAGGTTGCACTTGTTGCGGCAGTAGCTGTTGTGTTTCACTATCTGTCAAACAGTTGAGAACACTTTTGAGCTAGTTATAGAGCACGGTGATATATTTTTGTTGATCTTCTGTAGCCTATGGCACTGCCTGTAGAGGTGCTTGCGTCGGGGTCATCTTTTTTGTTTCATTATGGATGCTTAACTGTCCTCTCATTGCAGCCTGCACATCATTTTTTTTACAATAACATGTACAAATATTAGCCAGCAAACGTGCTTACGGCATTCACGAAAATTGGAGACGCAAAACTAGGAGGATCATCAAGCTGGAGCTAGCAGATTCTTGTCTCATGGCCAGTGCTCAAAGATCATTTTGACAAAATCCATTGACACATGATAACTATTCTCATATATTGCTGCCGCTGGGCCTCATGAGTCATGATTATCCACCGTCATGCATGGTGGCGATCACACCCAAGCAATCTGACTGAACATCCAACCGACTACACCTAATCGACAAGGCCAGCTGAACGCCTTGTCTCAATAGTCACCTTAGCCATCTGGGCATCCAGAAACCTGGACCAACTGACCATTCATAGCAGGTATGAATCGCCCTTCCTCATCTTGCAAGATTGCTAAAAGCAGCATTCATGTTGAGTTTCTGAAAAGTTTGCAGTGGACAAGAACAATCCCCTTCTTTTCAATTTGGATATGCTTCTTCATTGTTCATGCATTAGTTGCTATCCCACACATTGCCATGAATGTTTTGGCACCTTTCCTACCAAATGAACCAACCTGCGGTTGCTGCCGTCTCCTGTAACCTGATTTCGTCGTTCATAGGGGGTCTTCATATCACATGAGCAAAGCAGATGTAACACCAATTGATCTGCTTTTTTTTTTTTGGAGATCATCATCAATTGATCTGCTGATACTGGTGCTACTAACCATATTACCCGGGAGCTCAAAAGTTGACCATATTACCAGTTCGACAATGCCAGCAGGTATGAGATTTGTTTATGTTGGGCATTCTATTATTCTTACCCTTGTCACACATCTCCAATTGAAAATGCCCCTCTTCATGTTCATAAGGCCAAAAAGAACTTTGTTTCCATTCGTCGTTTAGCTTTAGATAGCAAATCTTTCTTTGCAATTTCATCCCTTTTCGTAATTGGTAAAGGATCATGTGTCTGGTAGATGTTAGGTTAGGCTGAGTATCTCCTTCATGTTCCTAAGGCCAAATTGAACCTTGTTTCGGTTCATTGTTTAGCTTTAGATTACACACTTTTACTAGCAATTAAGAAGGTGTGAGACCTGAGTTCGAACCGAAGTTTGAACCGGCGCCGGCTAGGAGGCAACACTGCTCTCTGACCACTGGTCAAATATTCTGATAAATGGGACGGTTAATGTTTACATAAGAAACAAAACAGTACAATGCGCGCGCTACAAACTATGAGCAGCTCTCCACACCGTCAAATACTAGGCAAATTCAGAACCACCGAAAATCCCCCTGGACATGGACAGAATGAGAACACGACAATCAGGAACGTGTGATTTCTGCACCCAATTCTTACTTTCCGGCTTGACCCGTCTTGCCTTGCAGAACATGAATTAATCCGTCCAGATTGGCCTCCGAGGGGCCACCTGGCAGCGTCGCCAGCGCGGCCTTCTGCTTCCACTCCGCGGCGCGGTGGCGCATCTCCTCCCCCTTCTCGCCCTCCATGGCCTCATGTATCATCGTCGCCACCTCCGCCCGCCGCACCTCGCCGCCGATCTCCATCCCCACACCCCACTCCGTGCGCTTGTACCAGCAGTTGGTCTGCTGCTCCGCAAAGAAGGGCCAGCTCAGCATCGGCACGCCGGCGCAGAGGCTCTCTAGCGTCGAGTTCCACCTGGAGTGCGTGAGGAACACACCAACGGCCTCATGCTCGATCACGACCTCCTGCGGGCACCACGTCGGGAGAATTCCGCGGCCCTCGATGGCGGCCTGGAACTCCGGCGGGAGCACCGCCGCGTCGCCCTTGACGAGGTCGGGCCGGACGTTCCACAGGAAGGGGTAGCCGCTGTTGGCCAGCCCCCACGCGAACTCCAGCAGCTGCTCGTTCGTCATCACGGTGATGCTGCCGTAGTTCACGTATACGACGGAGCGCGGCGGCCGGGAGTCGAGCCACTCGATGAGGCCATCCTGCTCCTTCCACAGGTTGGACCCGACGCCGACATCGAGAGGGGAGCCCGCGGGGACGAGCCGGCGGACGTGGAGGAGGAGCGGGCCGAGGGTGTAGACGGGCGGGAGGATGGCCTGCATGGCGTCGAGCGCCGGCTTCTCGAGGTCATCGAATGTGTTGATGATGACGGCGTCGGGCAGTGTCAGACGCGCGGACTCACGGATGAGGAAGTTGAGCATGATGTCGTCGCGGTCCGTGGTCCGGATAAAGCTCGGGAAGTCGCGCAGCTGGAAGCCGTTGCACAGGCCCGGCACGCCGTCGACGACCGTGTTCAGGTAGCCGTCCATGAGCTGCGCCTCGTCCTTGAGCGGCACGAGCCCGTCCTCGACAAGCTGCTTGTAGTGGTTATACGCCATGAAGCCGCAGGCGCTGGCCGTCCACAGTGCGGCGCACGGCACGCCGATCTCCTTGGCGGCCTCGTAGGCCCATGACATGACGCCATCGCAGAGGACGCATGTCACAGGCGGCACACCGGAGGCGGGGTTGTTGAGGCGGTTCAGGATGGCGCTGAGGTGGGGAAGGCAGGTGGTCATGGTGGAGCGGCAGAGCGCCGGGATGTCCTGGGTGGCGTCAGGGTCGGACGGCGGGAGGCCGTCGGGGACGGCGGCGAAGTCGAAGCCGGGGCAGGCGGTGAACGCGGCTGTGCCGCGCGACCGGAGGAGGCGGGCATAGTTGAACTCAGTGAGGACGAAGGTGACGTGGAAGCCCCGGGCGTGCAGCAGCTTGGCCACCTTGAGCATGGGCGTGATGTGGCCCTGCGCAGGTACGGGACGCACACCGCGTGCGGCTTCTGCGCCGGATCGGTGGACGCCATGGCCATCATGATCACTCTATCAGTTGCACAAACAAATCACACACTACACACCAGCAAGAGCAAAGTGATCTGTTAATCGGCTTGCTTGCTGCTAACTACTCCGTGGCTGTGATGATAACGGCAGAGTTGAAAGCATACTTATAGGGGCGGCTAAGCTCAACCGTTGGATACGCGATAGTTTATAGATGTTGGATATACTTAACAAGTTACAACTTGGTGTATCGCTTGTGATGTGGGGCCTCCATGTGCGTCGCCATGAGAGGCAGGCCGGCAGGCAAAGTTGACGAAGCTTGTTTTTTGAGAAAACAAAATCTTGATTGGGTGTTGGGTGCAGAGGAATAACGGCAGAGTCCTGCATCGCCAGTAGGGTTAAAGCTACTAGTCAAAGTTGCACTCGGTAGTAGCTGTTCTGTTTCACTATCTGTCAAACAGTTGACAGCACTTTTGAGCTAGTTATAGACCACGGTGATCTCTATATTTTTGTTGATCTTCTGTAGCAAATGGCATTTGCCTGTAGAGGTGCTTGCGTCTGGGTAATCTTTTTATTTCATTATGGATGCTTAACTGTCCTTTCATTGCAGCTTGTACATCATTTTCTTTACAGTAATATGTACTTATATTAGCTAGCAAACATGCTTATGCCATTCACCAAAACCGGAGACACAAAATTAGGAGGATCACCGAGCTGGACCTAGCAGAATCTTGTCTCGGCCAGTGCTCAAAGATCATTTTGACAAAATCCGTCGACATATGATATGATAGCAGTCCTCATATACTGCCGCCGCTGGGCCTCACGATTGTCCACCGTCATACATGGTGGTCATCACATCCAAGCAATCTGATTGAATCATGATCCGATTGCACCCAATCGACAGGGCCAGCTTAAAGTCTCGTCTCAATGCGGTCACCTGAGCCATCTGGGCATCCAGAAGAGGGACCAAATGACCTTTCATAGCAGGTATGAGCTCATCTTGCAAGACTGTTCGTGCTCCTCCTATGTCAAAAGAAACATCCATGTTGAGTTTCAGAAAACCAGGGACCCGAGAATGCCAATATTAGCACGAATCGTACGGAATTTGGAAAAAAAACGAAGAATAGATCGCTACCCCTCTTTGTTTAGCATTCAAATCACCCGTTGGCTCCTTCTAGACTGTTCTGCTTCTTGTCAATTCAGATCTGCTTCTTCATTGCTCATGTTACATTAGTTCTTAGTATCACACATATCACCTAAGTAGACCGGCTAGGTTTTTGAACCTGCTTGCCATGAACTTGTTGGCGCCTTTCTCACCAAATGTACCAAGCTGCAGTTGCTGTCCTCTCCTGTAACCTGATTTCGTCGTTCATTGGGGCCTTCATATCAGGTGAGCAAAGCAGATGTAACACCAATTGATCTGCTGATATTGGTGCCACTGACCATATTTACCCGGGAGCTCAAAAGCTGACGGTATGGGTCTATGGGATATGTATAGTGTATACCTGGCCATGGGATACCTGGCCCGACCCGACCTGACCTAGCCCAGTCTTGCCCGCAGGCTGGGTCTGGGCCTAGGTTTTGAGCCCAAAGGTCGTGCCGGGTTGGGCTTGGGCCTGCCATATTTGCTATTTAATGAAGATCCCGGGCCTGAGGCCTGACAGGCTTTTGCAGTGATGGGCTGGGTTTGGGCCTGATTTTTTAGGCCTGATGTCTGGGCCGGGCCGGGCCTGAGCCTGTTTTTTTTGCTTCGGGCTTGGTTAGGCCCGGCCCAGTCCGAGGGATGGCCAGGTATAGTATAGTGGCAATGACCAGGTCAACAACGCAACATGTGCAGGTATGAGAATTGATTGCGTCGGTCATTCTACTATTCCTACCCCTGTTACAAATCTCCAGTTGAAATATCACCTTCATGTTCCTAAGGCCAAAGGGAACCTTGTTCCTGTTCATCGTTTAGATTTACTAGATAGCAAAGCTTTCTTTGCAATTTCATCCCATTTCCTAGTCGGTAAAGGATCATGTGACTGCAAAAAAATCGTCATCGAGGTAGATGTTACGCACGGTAGGCCGTATCACTTGTTGGCTGTCGCCCAGTCATTCTTCTAGAAGATTGGCGTTTGGCGCGTTCAAGCCCTCGACTTCCCATTGACACTGGTCGCTAGGCCATCTCCCTTCGCCGTTCAACACGGTCTTAGTTAAAAATAGTCTCGAGTTTTATAGTTTGTGATGCATGTCAAACAATCCCGTAACTTGCGTCCGTAGTGGGATTTCCGTAAGTCTAGCATTTTTGGCCAATACTGGACGCCGGTGTTTGTGTCTTTGATTTTTGACACCCATGTCCCCCGCGGCCGACGCGGTCGAGTCCTCATCATATGGCGAGTCAAGCTCCAAACTCATGTACATTGAGAATCTAAGTTTTGAATTTGCGCGGAGAATCTAGCCGGCACGCTTTTTTCACATCCACATGAGCTGGTGTTGTCTTTCTGGCGGCCTATTCGTCCAGTTTATGATGCGGATGTTTTGAGGAACCAATCGGTGCAGCAGGGTATAGTGCAGGGCAAATATTCTGACAAATGGAGTGATTTTATGTTGACGTAACAAACAAAACAGAACAATGCGTGCGCTACAAACTGAGAGCAGCTCTCCACATCTATCATCAAATAGTAGTACGTACTACTAGGCAAATTCAGAACACGATTGAAATCAGGGACGTGCGATTTCTGCACGCACCAATTCTTACTTTCCGGCTTGACCCGTCTTGCCTTGCAGCACATGAATTAATCCGTCCAGATTGGTCTCTGAGGGGCCACCTGGCAGGGTCGCCTGCGCGGCCTTCTGCTTCCACTCCGCGGCGCGGTGGCGCATCTCCTCCCCCTTCTCGCCCTCCATGGCCTCCCGTATCATCGCCGCCACCTCCGCCCGCCGCACCTCGCCGCCGATCTCCATCCCCACGCCCCACTCGGTGCGCTTGTACCGGCAGTTGGTCTGCTGCTCGGCGAAGAAGGGCCAGCTCAGCATCGGCACGCCGGCGCAGAGGCTCTCCAGCGTCGAGTTCCACCCGGAGTGCGTGAGGAACACGCCCACGGCCTCATGCTCGATCACAACCTCCTGGGGGCACCATGTCGTGAGAAGGCCGCGGCCCTCGATGGCGGCCTGGAACTCCGGCGGGAGCACCGCCGCGTCGCCCTTGACGAGGTCGGGCCGGACGTTCCACAGGAAGGGGTAGCCGCTGTTGGCCAGCCCCCACGCGAACTCCAGCAGCTGCTCGTTCGTCATCACGGTGATGCTGCCGTAGTTCACGTATACGACGGAGCGCGGTGGCCGGGCGTCGAGCCACTCGATGAGGCCGTCCTGCTCCTTCCACAGGTTGGACCTGACGCCGACGTCGAGAGGGGAGCCCGCGGGGACGAGCCGGCGGACGTGGAGGAGGAGCGGGCCGAGGGTGTAGACGGGCGGGAGGATGGCTCGCATGGCGTCGAGCGCCGGCTTCTCGAGGTCGTCGAAGGAGTTGATGATGACGGCGTCGGGAAGCGACATGCGGCCAGACTCACGGATGAGGAAATTTAGCAGGATGTCATCGCGGTCCGTCGTCCGGATGAAGTTCGGGAAGTCGCGCAGCTGGAAGCCGTCGCACAGGCCCGGCACGCCGTCGACGACCGTGTCCAGGTACCCGTCCGTGAGCTGTGCCTCGTCCTTGAGCGGCACGAGCCCGTCCTCGACAAGTTGCTTGTAGTGGTTGTACGCCATGAAGCCGCATGCGCTGGCCGTCCAGAGCCCGGCGCACGGCACGCCGATCTCCCTGGCGGCGTCGTAGGCGAAGGACATGACGCCATCACAAAGGACGCACGTCACCGGCGGCACGCCGGAGGCGGGGCCGTTGAGGCGGGCCAGGATGGCGTTGAGGTGGGGAAGGCAGGTGGTCATGGTGGAGCGGCAGAGCGCGGGGATGTCCTGGGTGGCGTCGGGGTCGGACGGCGGGAGGCCATCGGGGATGGCGGTGAAGTCGAAGCCGGGGCAGGCATCAAACACGGCCTGGCCGCGCGATCGGAGGAGGCGCGCGTAGTTGAACTCGGTGAGGACGAAGGTGACGTGGAAGCCCCGGGCGTGCAGCAGCTTGGCCACCTTGAGCATGGGCGTGATGTGGCCCTGCGCCGGGTACGGGACGCACATCGCGTGCGGCTTCTGCGCCGGATCGCTGGACGCCATGGCCACCATGATCACTCGATCGATCAGTGGCACACCAGCAAGAGCAAAGTGATCTGCCAATCGGCTTGCTGCCAACTACTCCGTGGCAGTGATGTGAACAGTAGAGTTGAACGCATACTTATAGGAGGAGTTAAGCTCAGCCCGTTGGATATACTCCTAGTACTTAACAAGTTCTTGCATCGCTTGTGATGCGGGGCCTCCATGTGCGTCGCCATGAGAGGCACAATAGGCCGGCAGGCAAAGTTGACGCAGCTTGTTTCTTGAGAAAACAAAATCTTGATTGGGTGTTGGGCTTCCTGATCTTCGGGGCACGGAGTGCATGGCCTGTTGATTGTTTTATATGGCGGCTCACGGAGCGCATGGCCGGTTATTTATGCTGGTCGCCACATGATTCGATGCTCTCGATCGGAATCGGATCCGCCGGATGCGCGGCGATGGGATTTTGCCGGTGCGCCGTGCTGTCTTGGTCTGGCCCAAGCCGTTGAGCCCGGGCAACTTGCAAGTACAGTAACCGGCTCCCACTGCAAGGCCACATGGTGCGCGCAAAGCTCTTAGCTCACGCCTGGGGTTAGGATTCGCCAAGGATTCAGACCCTTGGAAACAGCTGGATTTTGGGGATATTAAGAACTGAAATGTGTTATTAGTCCATTAACTTGAATTGATTACACGCTTTAGGCCAACAATTCATGAATTGATCGATTTTTTAGGTTATAAACTCGCTAATTTGATCAAATAAGGCTAAAATCGATTCTCAAGGGGAGGAGGGGTGATCGGCTACGTGGCTGCTGTGTTTTGATTTTCGGTTTGAGCTTTTTTTCGCCCATGGCCGAATTTCGGCCATTTTTAAAAATTTCGGCTGAAATTTGACCAAATTTTGACTACAATTTGACTTAAATTTGACCAAATTTTGCCAAATTTGAGCAATTTCGGCCTAATATACTTTTCGCCCTAGGCTGAGATGGCCGAAATTCGGCCGAAATCCACTTTTTTCGGCCGAAAATCAAAACACAGCGTGGCTGCCATGTCAGTGTTCCTTGGACCACGAGCGAACTAACTTTTTTTTTGCATGGATCTGTTTGCAAACTGACCAGGTTTCCCTCGACCTGTGGATGGGTGGTTATAGGGAATGTGGTATCTCCAGCCCACAAGAGTTTAAATCCTGGTGCTCGCATTTATTCCTGGATTTATTTCAGAATTTCCGGCGATGCGCATTTAGTGGGAGGAGACGTCGAGGTGCGTACGGTGACTTCGTAAATTTCAAGATGATATGCCGGCTCAGTCTTTCAGAGGTGCTCATAGGGGTAGAGTGTGCGTGCGTTCATAGGGATGAGTGTATGCGCGTGTATATGAGCGCTTGTGTCTGTACTGATGTTTTTTTTTTAAGATATAAAGGAAAAAAATACGTATTGCATGGGACTCAAACGGTCAAACCCACAAACTTTGGAGTTAGCAATCAGCTTGCCAACCACTAGAACACTAACTGATTCATGTGCTAACATGCAGCCAACTCCATATATGCATTTCACTCTTTTTATTTAAGTACCTTGAGTTGTCCCATGGTGCAACTTGCGTTGCTAATTGGTCAATACATATATGGCATCCACTGAGAGCATATGGAGAGTAGACTTTGACGGAGTTTGGTGTTAACTTGTGGCAACGTCCAGCGCAGAATCATGAGATCCCACCCGATTGATTTACTTCTATGGCGCCTCCATGGCCATGCAGAGACGCCCAGAACTTAGGGCACTCCTAGAGTTGGTCAAACTTAAGCAAGTTTGATTTTGGACAAACCTAGAACTGTAATCATTTTGGAACGAAGGGAGCATGATACTACTACCCACTGCGAGATTAGTGATGATTAATTTATATTCCTGGGGCTGAAAATCCTAGATTAACATCTCTTTGTGCAGCTCAGGCAACGTCAGTCGATGCACTTGCGTTCTTCCCTTTCTAAAGGTGTTTGCTCGAGGCGGTGATAACTTTGGGGCTGACCTCTTGACTAATTCAGCAACATCGACGTATGAGTGGTGATCGCTTGTTAAATGTGTTGCCCTGTTATGCTATTGTTTTGATGGATTGATCCCTGACAAATAGGCTTTTGGCATAGATGATGGAGATATTGGCAGTCCCAACGACAAAGCCGAATATGGAGAGATCGGTGGCCTTGCTCTTCTTCTTATGAAAGAAAAGAAAATTCACATTATATTTTTGTTGCTGGATTGCATGCGTACGTGTTTGTGAGATAGATCAAAATCATTTTTAGCAAAGATTAAAGCCATTTCTAAATTTGTCATTCTTTACAGGAGGAGATCTACACCATGAGGAATACAAGATCACTTGTACGTATCTACAGTCTACTCCTATTTGCAGGCTACATGTACTCTCGGGCTCTTGGCGTTGTCTTCATTTCAATCACCGTGGGAGTTGAATCTTTCCAAGAGTACATCATGAATCAACGTGTCCAAACTAACCTCCACGGGTCTGCTTGGCAGTGTCGCCCGCACGGCCCTTTTACTTCCACTCCGTTGCACACTTCCTCGTCTCCCGCCCTCTCTTCCTCTCCATCACCTCCCGTATCATGGCTGTGAGCTCTACCCCTTTCATCTGGTCGCCGATCTCCATCCTATTCCCCCAATCGGTGCACTTGTTCCAGCAGTTGGGTTGTTGCTCCACGAAGAACGGTCAGCTCGGCATTGGCACGCCCACGCAGACACTCTCCGAGCCGAGTTCCACTTCCAGCGGGGTGCGTCAAGAAAAACCCCACCGCCTCGTGCGCAATCGCCTTCTCTTGCGAGCAACATGTTGTCAGCATAGAGCGACCGCTTGGCCGAAAGGAATTCGGGCTGTAGCACGGCTAGGTCGCCCTTAACAAGGTCCGGACGGATATTCCATATGAACGGGTGGTTGCTGTTGGCAAGCCCCCACATGAACTCGAGAAGCTCCGCGTTCGTCATGATAGTGATGTTGCCGTAGTTGACGTATACGACGGAACTGCCTCCACTCCAGGAGGCCGTCCTGCTCCCTCCAAAGGTTGCACCCAAGGCCGTCGAGGAAGGTACTACGAGGCTAGCGTAGCGATGGAGCGGGCCAACTGTGTATATCATCCAGGATTGGCCCCTCGAGTTCATCTAAGGTGTTGAGCAACACTTCGGTTGGGATTGATAACCATTCAGCCATGTACATGATGAAGTTTAGCAGCACGTCCTCGCGGTCTATCGTACATATGAAGTTGGGGAAGTCGCGCAAGCACATGCCATTACACATGCATGCTCTGCACGCCGTGCACCACGGTGTCGAGGTATTCCTTGTCTGTGACTTGTTTACTACTCCTTTGGATGGGAATGTAAGTTGGGAGTTGGGCATAGGAATTTAGGTCATCGATTGAACTAGCTCAACATGTATAGTATGTCGAAAGAAAATGTATTTAGAAAGTTCATTCAAAGAAGAATCTAGCTAGGGATGTGATTTTTATGGCGTACAACTTATGTTTCGCTAGTCAAATCAAGGACCTAGAAACCCGACTTATTTCCCATTCGAAGGAACAGCATGCAGTATCGACGAAGCCAACTAAAATGCGGTCGACGCTTGGTCATTTGCTTCATGAGAACTGTTTTTAGGGAATATATATGCACAGATATCAGTAAGATATATCGTTTAAGTAACTAGCACTCTAGCGGGAAAGGTAAGGAACGACCAACGCAGTACTGCAAAATAATTCAGAAGTTAGGCTACGGTTTTCAACTTTTATGTGACCTAAAAGCGAATTATATCAGCTGGAAAATGAAGCGGAACTGCTCCTCAAAACCAGTCGTAAGCAACAGTAGCAGAACTAAAAGGAGCTAGGACAAGCAAATGAAGTTTGAACTACAAAAACGTCTTGTATTATAGTATAGAGGTAGTAATACTGTAGCTACAGCCTACACTGAGGGCTAAAACATCGCCACTTTTGCGTCCGACGTCGGAAGAAGCTTGGCTCATGATTCTCAGAAGAAAAAAAACACATCTGTACATGCAGGCTTATATATAACGCACGGTTTGCACACCTGCCCAGGCAAAGGGGAGCATTGCTTCATTGCTTGATATATATGCCATAAAAAAACAGAAGAACAGCCGGTCTAAGTGAACTAGCCAAATATAGGTGCAGTGCAACAGCCATCCATG
The DNA here is from genome assembly GCF_018294505.1 of Triticum aestivum. NCBI lineage: Eukaryota > Viridiplantae > Streptophyta > Magnoliopsida > Poales > Poaceae > Triticum > Triticum aestivum. Next base: position 595,671,194 of record NC_057809.1, read on the forward strand.
CATTACAAAATAAGCCCCTGTATGCAGATTATGCCCTGCAATTCAATCCAATGAGAAGCCACTGCTGTTAGACGTAATTGAAACATCTACCTTTGAGACCTACAAAACAAAAGGTTACTATGATGAAAAAGCGGGCGTGCAGTTTGGTTCAAATGTTAGTCCAAAAAATGAGCAAAACTACACTAACATGTTAAGCTGAAGTTCTGTAACCAAGGAATGTAGTTCAAGAACAGACACTTTACTGGGCACAAGCGTTGGCATGTCATATGGATGTGTAAATGTTAAGTCACAAGTATTGAGCATTCGCCTATCAGTTTGCATGGTATGCAAGACAGCAGAAATATAATGTAGCTTCAGTGAGTTTTGATTTATTAGTAGTACAACTAAGACGTCATAATCCAACAGGTTTAAGTGGTGTCTTTTTCTCAGTCTCATAGATCAGGTAATTATGGAAAAGATCAACTTCCCACGGCAGCAATATGTTTAGTTTCTAGTCAATCTAATTATATGATATCCTTAAATAAACTTAAATCTTATACTATCGTTGCATGTACGTTACAATCATGAGAAAAAAAATTACCCGATACGGTTGTGTGCCATGTCATGCTAGCAGCACCTTTTAGCAAAACTGGCACTTCGCACCATTCTTAGGCATAACATGGGAGGCCACACCAAATTGATGCTTTCCCCTTAGACTTGACACTTGACGGTAGTGGCAGGCGAGTTGGGGGGGGGGGGGGGGGGGGGGGTCTGCTATAGTGGATGACTCAATTGCTCATGTTTAGGTCAATGCTAGAGCTGGATTGGGCCACGGCATTTGCGACGCTGAAATGAAAGAGGGGTCGGTCATGATATTCAGTTTTCACCCATTTGTAACAGAACAAAGGATGAGATTACTATGAATCACTACCAGAAAATCAGCTTAGGCCGAGGGCCTCATCTATGCCGACGGCCCCCGTCGGCATAGATAGACCTATCCCGACGGCCTAGGATAGGCCGTAGGCGTAGAAAAGCCGTTGGCATACGTCCATCTATGCCGACGGGGCCGTCGGCATAGATGAGGCCGTCGACACCGTTCGAGATACGCCTACGGGGCTCGTCGGCATAGCACAGGCCGTCGGCATAGCCCAGGCCCACCTACCCGGTCAGCGGTGACCGTTTGACGGCGTTGAACCTACGCCGACGGGAGGTAACGGTGGCCGTCGGCATAGCTATGTCGACGGCTATGCCGTCGGCATAGTATTGCTGACATCACCGATCCGCGTCGTCGACACGTCATCGATCCGAGCGAGGGGGGCGTTGTGTGGCAGAGATATGCCTACGGCATAGGCCTGGCCCATGCCCCTCTGCCACGTCATCGATCCGTGTGCCATGCCACGGCAACGATTCGTGGGACTGCAGTGTGCGCATAGCTATGCCGACGGCTATGCCGTCGGCATACATTTATTTAATTTTATTTTTTATTTTTACTTTATTTTAGTTTTTGTTTTTACATAAGATAATTATGCCTTATCTAAAAAACATACCCCGATGGTATATCGATTGCCTCTCGTTACGAACGTCGCTATCGCCGTGTCACAGAGGGGGAAACGGTCGACACGGAGGTAATTCTGGTTAGTGGGGGGATTCGGGGTGTAGCTATGTCACCGAAACATCGCATGGGTCCCGATGCATATGTGAAAGTGTTCAGGCATGCGTAGACGCCTGTCTTGGGGCTCCGCGGTGTGCCACCCTCCACGCAAGGCAGTGCCGCACCGTTACCGCAGAACGTCTACTATGGTGTCATCGCCGTCCGTGGGGGGGGGGGCACACCCGGAGACTCGTGCTGCCTCTGCGGACATGCCACCACACCACCCCGCATGTATGAGAGCCCGGTGCGACGCTCCGGTGGCATTGCCACCCCCCAGGGCCCCCGTCCCGCCTAACCCTGTAGTGTTTGACCACGGGATTTAGCCCTTTGACTTTGCACGGACGGGCTTTGAGCAGTGGACCTATCCATCCGGGTGTGTTAGATCAGTCCATAGGAACACTTTGGAGCAACATCCGGGCCAGACCCATAGCAAGATCCCCTCCGTGTAGCCCTTACGCGTCCATTTTCCTCCTCCAAGTGCCGGTGGCGGCTCCATCAGTGAGGGGGGGCACACCCCAGAGACGCGTGCCGCCTCTTCGGACATGCCACCACACCACCCCGCATTGCATGAGGGCCCGGTGTGACGCTCCGGTGGCATTGCTACCCCCCAGGGTCCCCGTCCCGCCTAACCCTATAGCGTTTGACCACGAGATCTAGCCCTTTGACTTTGCACGGACGGGCTTTAACCAGTGGACCTCTCCACCCGGTTGTGTTAGGTCAGCCCATAAGAACACTTTGGAGCAACATCCGGGCCAAACCCACAGCAAGATCCCCTCCATGTAGACCCAACGCGTCCGTTTCCCCCTCCAGGTGCCGGCAGCGGCGCCATCCGTGAGGGGGGCACACCCCAAAGACGCGTGCCGCCTCTTCGGACATTCCACCACACCACCCCGCATGTATGAGGGCCCGGTGCGACGCTCCGGTGGCATTGCTACCCCCCAGGGTCCCCGTCCCGCCTAACCCTGTAGCTTTGACCACGAGATCTAGCCCTTTGACTTTGCACGGACGGGCTTTGACCAGTGGACCTCTCCACCCGGTTGTGTTAGGTCAGCCCATAAGAACACTTTGGAGCAACATCCGGGCCAAACCCACAGCAAGATCCCCTCCATGTAGACCCAACGCGTCCGTTCCCCCTCCAGGTGCCGGCAGCGGCGCCATCCGTGAGGGGGGCACACCCCGAAGACGCGTGCCGCCTCTTCGGACATTCCACTACACCATCCCGCATGTATGAGGGCCCGGTGCGACGCTCCGGTGGCATTGCTACCCCCTAGGGCCCCCGTCCCGCCTAACCCTGTAGCGTTTGACCACGGGATCTAGCCCTTTGACTTTGCACAGACGGGCTTTGAGCAGTGGACCTATCCATCCGGTTGTGTTAGATCAGCCCATAGGAACACTTTGGAGCAACATCCGAGCCAGACCCACAGCAAGATCCCCTCTGTGTAGCCCTTACGCGTCCGTTTCCCCCCTCCAGGTGTCGGCGGCGGCGCCGTCCATGAGGGGGGCACACCCCGGAGACGCGTGCCGCCTCTTCGGACATGCCACCACACCACCTCTCATGTATGAGGGCCCGGTACGATGCTCCGGTGGCATTGCTACCCCCCACCAGGGCCCCCAATCCCGCCGTGTAGACCTCACGGGCGTGGATGCCGCCGTGTCCCGAAGGGGGGAAACGGCCTCGTCGGGCCGACACGGAGGGTATCTATGGGTGGGTTGGGCCGGGATTAGGGATGAAAATCGAGCGGAAACGGACGGAACTGAGTACTATCATATTTGTTTTCACATTTTTTTGCAGAAGCGGAAACGAATACAGAAACTCCGGAAATGAATACGGAAACAAATACTATCGGAAACGGACACAACGCGAATACAAAGCAGATACGGAAACAAAAATAGGAATTGATCGGAAATTAAAACCCCCTTGAATCATAGAGAAATACACACAAAAACAAACAAATTTTATGAGTTCTCAACATGGCTACAAAAAAATATCATTATGTTAGCAACTTAGCGTAGTATTGTAGTAGTACCGGACAATTGCGTATAGGGTGAAGCTGAGTATATGTCTGGTAGTAGAAGTTGGGCCTCGGATCCAATCTACTAATTGGTGTCATTGTGTTCTCTTTGATGGTTGGGCTACAAAGCAGCTATAGGTCTATAGTAAAAACAGAAGTTCCATATTCATGAAAACGGAAAGTTCACTTTCCATGCATGTTCCACCGAAAAACACCATTCCGTTTTGTTTCCGTTTTCGCATAAAAAATTCTATTTCCACTTCCGTTTTGCAAATTTCCGTTTCCGTTTTCATATTTACTCTTCGTTTCCATTTTTCCTCCGGAAAAACAGAAAGCGGTCGGATGGGTACTTCGGCAAGCCTGGCGAGCCCAAGTACTATGGCAAGAAGACCGCGCAGAGGAAGAAGGCGTACTCCGATGGGTATCTAAGGTTACATCCTGACCCCATTGCTGGTGGGCATGGGGCTCAAGGAGCACAGTCGGGAGGCGATTCTCGATGCTGTGATCACTCCTACTATCTCCTACACATAGCTCCGTCGGATCGACCCGAGCCTGAGCCAGCGCACTAGCACGCCCATGACCAGTGCACAGTCACAGTCCCTCTTTCAGGAGCGGCAATCTGTAAGTATTTTCCCTCTTATCTTCATTGCTCACTTTATTTTCCGCATTTAGTAGTTTTATGAGTTCCATCATGTCATAGTGTAGGCCTACATGGAGTACACACGCCAGGAGACCATGGCGTGGCACGCGGCCCTCCACGCATACCATGAGCAGAACAATCTCCAGATGTAGTATGCTCTTCAGGAAATGGCGGCCGGCAGGGTTCCTCAATTGCAACCGACAACATCTCTTCCACCACAACCAAGGTTGCTTACCTTTGAGGAGTTTGTGGCACAGAACGCTAGCCCCTCACCGGTTAGTGTTGGAAATATGCCCTAGAGGCAATAATAAAATGGTTATTATTATATTTCTTTGTTCATGATAATTGTCTATTGTTCATGCTATAATTGTGTTATCCGGAAATCGTAATACATGTGTGAATACATAGACCACAACACGTCCCTAGTGAGCCTCTAGTTGACTAGCTCGTTGATCAAAAGATAGTCATGGTTTCCTGACTATGGACATTGGATGTCATTGATAACGGGATCACATCATTAGGAGAATGATGTGATGGACAAGACCCAATCCTAAGCATAGCTCAAAGACCGTGTAGTTCGTTTGCTGTAGCTTTTCCAAATGTCAAGTATCATTTCCTTAGACCATGTGATTGTGCCACTCCCGGATACCGTAGGAGTGCCTTGGGTGTGCCAAACGTCACAACGTAACTGGGTGACTATAAAGGTACACTACAGGTATCTCCGAAAGTGTCTGTTGGGTTGGCACGAATCAAGACTGGGATTTGTCACTCCGTATGACGGAGAGGTATCTCTGGGCCCACTCGGTAATACATCATCATAATGAGCTCAATGTGACCAAGTGGTTGATCACATGATCATGCATTACGACACGAGTAAAGTGACTTGCCGGTAACGAGATTGAACGAGGTATTGGGATACCGACGATCGAGTCTCGGGCAAGTAACGTACCGATTGACAAAGGGAATTGTATACGGATTGATTGAATCCTCGCCATCGTGGTTCATCCGATGAGATCATCGGAGCATGTGGGAGCCAACATGGGTGTCCAGATCCCGCTGTTGGTTATTGACCGGAGAGGCGTCTCGGTCATGTCTGCATGTCTCCCGAACCCGTAGGGTCTACACACTTAAGGTTCGGTGACGCTAGGGTTGTAGAGATATTAGTATGTAGTAACCCGAAAGTTGTTCGGAGTCCCGGATGAGATCCCAGACGTCACGAGTAGTTCCGGAATGGTCCGGAGGTAAAGATTTATATATAGGAAGTCCACTTTCGGCCATCGGGAAAGTTTCGGGGGTCGCCGGTATTGTACCGGGACCACCGGAAGGGTCCCGGGGGTCCACCGGGTGGGGCCACCTATCCCGGAGGGCCCTGAGGAAGTCCTGGATTAGGGGGTGTCTGGGTAGCCGGACTATACCTTCAGCCGGACTCCTGGACTATGAAGATACAAGATTGAGGACTTCGTCCCGTGTCCGGATGGGACTTTTCTTGGCGTGGAAGGCAAGCTTGACGATGCGGATATTCAAGATCTCCTACCATTGTAACCGACTCTATGTAACCCTAACCCTATCCGGTGTCTATATAAACCGGAGGGTTGTAGTCCGTAGGACAGAATCAACTCCATACACAACAATCATACCATAGGCTAGCTTCTAGGGTTTAGCCTCCTTGATCTCGTGGTAGATCTACTCTTGTACTACCCATATCATCAATATTAATCAAGCAGGAGTAGGGTATTACCTCCCTCGAGAGGGCCCGAACCTGGGTAAAAACATCATGTCCCTTGTCTCCTGTTACCATCCGGCCTTGACGCACAGTTCGGGACCCCCTACCCGAGATCCGCTGGTTTTGACACCGACATTGGTGCTTTCATTGAGAGTTCCTCTGTGTCATCGCCTTCAGACCGATGGCTCCTTCGATCATCAACAACAATGCAGTCCAGGGTGAGACTTTTCTCCCCGGACAGATCTTCGTCTTCGGTGGCTTCGCTCTGCGGGCCAATTCGCTCGGCCACCTTGAGCAGATCGAAAGCTACGCCCCTGGCTATCAGGTCAGGTTTGGAAGCCTAAGCTACACGACCGACATCCGCGGGGACTTGATCTTCGACGGATTCGAGCCACAGCCAAGCGCGCCGCACTGTCTCGACGGGCATGATCTAGCTCTGCCGCCGAACAATGCTTTGGAGGCCGCACACGCACCGGTTCCGACCATCGATTCGGAGCCTACTGCACCGATCGAGGATCAGCGGTTGAACGCTGCCTCAGGGGCTGCGATCTCAGAGGCGATCGAGCCGAACTCCAGCCCCACACTCTGCACGACCCGTGACTCCGAGGATCCGGACTCCTTCCCGGACTCCGAACCCCCCGCGCCCCTGCCAATCGAATCCGATTGGGCGCCGATAATGGAGTTCACCGCCGCAGACATCTTTCAGCATTCGCCTTTTGGCGACATCCTGAATTCTCTTAAGTCTCTCTCTTTATCAGGAGAGCCCTGGCCGGACTACGGTCAGCGAGGGTGGGATACGGACGATGAGGAAATTCAAAGCCCACCCACCACCCACTTTGTAGCCACTGTCGACGATCTAACCGACATGCTTGACTTCGGCTCCGAAGACATCGACATCATGGACGACGATGTAGGAGACGAACTGGAACCAGCACCTGTAGGGCGCTGGAAGGCCACCTCATCATATGACATATATATGGTGGATACTCCAAAAGATGGAGATGGCGATGGAACAGTGGGGGATGACGCCCCCAAGAAATAGCCAAAGCGCCGGTGGCGCCGCTCTAAATCCCGCGAAAGCAAAAACGGTGATTCCGGCACGGGAGATAATACTACCCCGGATAACGTCGAAGAACACCCACCTCAGCAAGATTCGGCACAGGAAGATGGAGAAGCCAGCCCTCATGAGAGAGCGGCAGACCGAGAGGTCGAGGATGGTAACTATATGCCTCCCTCCGAAGATGAGGCAAGCCTCGATGACGATGAATTCGTCATACCATCAGACCCCGCCGAACAAGAGCGTTTTAAATGCAGGCTTTTAGCCACGGCAAGCAGCCTCAAGAAAAAGCAGCAACAGCTTAGAGCCGCCCAAGATTTGCTAGCTGATAGATGGACTGAAGTCCTTGCGGCCGAAGAGTATGAACTCAAACGCCCCTCCAAGAGTTACCCAAAGCGCAGGCCGCTACCCCGATCAGAGGAGGATGCACCTACATCACCAGTGCATGACTGTTGGAAATATGCCCTAGAGGCAATAATAAATTGGTTATTATTATATTTCCTTGTTCATGATAATCGTTTATTATCCATGCTGGAATTGTATTGATAGGAAACTCAGATACATGTGTGGATACATAGACAACACCATATCCCTAGTAAGCCTCTAGTTGACTAGCTCGTTGATCAATAGATGGTTACAATTTCCTGACCATGGACATTGGATGTCATTGATAACGGGATCACATCATTAGGAGAATGATGTGATGGACAAAGACCCAATCCTAAGCCTAGCACAAGATCATGTAGTTCGTATGCTAAAGCTTTTCTAATGTCAAGTATCATTTCCTTAGAGCATGAGATTGTGCAACTCCCGGATACCGTAGGAGTGCTTTGGGTGTGCCAAACGTCACAACGTAACTGGGTGGCTATAAAGGTACACTACAGGTATCTTCGAAAGTGTCTGTGGGGTTGGCACGAATCGAGACTGGGATTTGTCACTCCGTGTGACGGAGAGGTATCTCTGGGCCCACTCGGTAGGACATCATCATAATGTGCACAATGTGATCAAGGAGTTGATCAGGGATGATGTGTTACGAAACGAGTGAAGAGACTTGCCGATAACGAGATTGAACAAGGTATCGGGATACCGACAATCGAATCTCGGGCAAGTATCGTACCGCTAGACAAAGGGAATTGTATACGGGATTGATTAAGTCCTTGACATCGTGGTTCATCCGATGAGATCATCGTGGAACATGTGGGAGCCAACATGGGTATCCAGATCCCGCTGTTGGTTATTGACCGGAGAGTCATCTCGGTCATGTCTGCATGTCTCCCGAACCCGTAGGGTCTACACACTTAAGGTTCGGTGACGCTAGGGTTATAGAGATATTAGTATGCGGTAACCTGAAAGTTGTTCGGAGTCCCGGATGAGATCCCAGACGTCACGAGGAGTTCTGGAATGGTTCGGAGGTAAAGAATTATATATAGGAAGTGCTATTTCGGCCATCGGGACAAGTTTCGGGGTCAACGGTATTGTACCGGGACCACCGGAAGGGTCCCGGGGGTCCACCGGGTGGGGCCACCCACCCCGAGGGGCCACATGGGCTGTAGGGGTGTGCGCCTTGGCCTATATGGGCCAAGGGCACCAGCCCCAAGAGGCCCATGCGCCAAGAGATAAGGAAAGGAAGAGTCCTAAAGGGGGAAGGCACCTCCGAGGTGCCTTGGGGAGGATGGACTCCTCCCTGGCCGCACCCTTCATTGGAGGAAGGGCCAAGGCTGCGCCCCCTCTCCCTTGGCCCTATATATAGTGGGGGGAAGGGAGGGCAACCTAACCAAAGCCCTGGCGCCTCCCTCTCCCTCCCATGACACATCTCCCTCCTCCCGCAGCGCTTAGCGAAGCCCTGTTGGAATCCCGCTACTTCCACCACCACGCCGTCGTGCTGCTGGATCTCCATCAACCTCTCCTCCCCCCTTGCTGGATCAAGAAGGAGGAGATGTCACTGCTCCGTACGTGTGTTGAACACGGAGGTGCCGTCCGTTCGGCGCTAGGATCATCGGTGATTTGGATCACGACGAGTACGACTCCATCAACCCCGTTCTCTTGAACGCTTCCGCGCGCGATCTACAAGGGTATGTAGATCCACTCCTCCCTCGTTGCTAGATGACTCCATAGATAGATCTTGGTGACACGTAGGAAAATTTTGAATTTATGCCACGTTCCCGAACAGTGGCATCATGAGCTAGGTTTATGCGTAGTTTCTATGCACGAGTAGAACACAAAGTAGTTGTGGGTGTTGATTTTGTTCAATATGCTTACGTTACTAGTACAATCTTGACTCGGTGGCATTGTGGGATGAAGCGGCCCGGACCGACCTTACACGTACTCTTACGTGAGACTGGTTCCACCGACTGACATGCACTAGTTGCATAAGGTGGCTAGCGGGTGTCTGTCTCTCCCACTTTAGTCGGATCGGATTCGATGAAAAGGGTCCTTATGAAGGGTAAATAGCAATTGGCATATCACGTTGTGGTTTTTGCGTAGGTAAGAAACGTTCTTGCTAGAAACCCATAGCAGCCACGTAAAACATGCAAACAACAATTAGAGGACGTCTAACTTGTTTTTGCAGGGTATGCTATGTGATGTGATATGGCCAAGAAGAATGTGATGAATGATATGTGATGTATGAGATTGATCATGTTCTTGTAATAGGAATCACGACTTGCATGTCGATGAGTATGACAACCGGCGGGAGCCATAGGAGTTGTCTTTATTTATTGTATGACCTGCGTGTCATTGAACAACACCATGTAATTACTTTACTTTATTGCTAACCGGTAGCCATAGTAGTAGAAGTAATAAGTTGGCGAGACAACTTCATGGAGACACGATGATGGAGATCATGATGATGGAGATCATGGTGTCATGCCGGTGACAAGATGATCATGGAGCCCCGAAGATGGAGATCAAGAGGAGCAAAGTGATGATGGCCATATCATGTCACTATTTGATTGCATGTGATGTTTATCATGTTTATGCATCTTGTTTACTTAGAACGATGGTAGTAAATAAGATGATCCCTCATAATAATTTCAAGAAAGTGTTCCCCCTAACTGTGCACCGTTGCGACAGTTCGTTGTTTCGAAGCACCACGTGATGATCGGGTGTTAGATTCTAACGTTCACATACAACGGGTGTAAGACAGTTTTACACACGCGAAACACTTAGGTTGACTTGGCGAGCCTAGCATGTACAGACATGGCCTCGGAACACAAGAGACTGAAAGGTCGAGCATGAGTCGAATGGTAGATACGATCAACATGAAGATGTTCACCGATGATGACTAGTCCGTCTCACGTGATGATCGGACACGGCCTAGTTGACTCGGATCATGTAATCACTTAGATGACTAGAGGGATGTCTATCTGAGTGAGAGTTCACAAGATGAACTTAATTATCCTGAACATAGTCAAAAGGTCTTCGCAAATTATGTCGTAGCTCGCGCTTCAGTTCTACTGTTTAGATATGTTCCTAGAGAAAATTTAGTTGAAAGTTGATAGTAGTAATTATGCGGACTAAACTGAGGTTTGTCCTCATTGCTTCATAGAAGGCTTATGTCCTTAATGCACCGCTCAGTGTGCTGAACCTCGAACGTCGTCTGTGGATGTTGCGAACATCTGACATACACGTTTTGATGACTACATGATAGTTCAGTGTGTAATGCTAAATGGTTTAGAATTGAGGCACCAAAGACGTTTTTGAAACATCGCAGAACATATGAGATGTTCCAAGGACTGAAATTGGGATTTCAGGCTCGTGCCCACGTCAAGAGGCATAAGACCTCCGACGATTTTCCTAGCCTGCAAACTAAGGGAGAAAAGATCAATTGTTGAACTTGTGCTCAGATTGTCTGAGTACAACAATCGCTTGAATCGAGTGGGAGTTGATCTTCCAGATAAAATAGTGATGGTTCTGCGAAGCCATTACCACCAAGCTGCTTGAGCTTCGTGATGAACTATAATATATCAGGGACATATATGATGATCCTTGAGATATTCGCGATGTTTGACACCACAAAAGTAGAGATCAAGAAGGAGCATCAATTGTTGATGGTTGGTGAAACCACTAGTTTCAAGAAGGGCAAGGGCAAGAAGGGATACTTCATGAAACGGCAAATCAGCTGCTGCTCTAGTGAAGAAACCCAAGGTTGAACCCAAACCCGAGACTAAGTGCTTCTGTAATAAGGGGAACAACCACTGGAGCAGAATTGCGCTAGATACTTGGTAGATGAGAAGGCTGGCAAGGTCGATAGAAGTATATTGGATATACATTGTGTACTTTACTCCTAGTAGCACCAGGGTATTGGATACTGGTTCGGTTGCTAAGTGTTAGTAACTCGAAGTAAAAGCTACGGAATAAATGGAGCCTAGCTAAAGGTGAGCTGACGATATGTGTTGGAAGTATTTCCAATGTTGATATGATCAAGCATCGCACGCTCCATCTACCATCGAGATTGGTGTTTGCGTTGAGCATAGACATGATTGGATTATGTCTATCGCAATACGGTTATTCATTTAAGGAGAATAATGGTTACTCTGTTTATTTGAATAATACCTTCAATGGTCTTACACCTAAAATGAATGATTTATTGAATCTCGATCGTAGTGATACACATGTTCATGCCAAAAGATAGTAATGATAGTACCACCTACTTGTGGCACTGCCACGTAAGTCATATCGGTATAAAACGCATGAAGAAGCTCCATGTTGATGGATCTTTGGGCTCACTCATTTTTGAAAAGTTTAAGACATGCGAACCATGTCTATTGGTGTATATGCATGAAGAAACTCCATGCAAATGGACCGTTTGGACTCACTTGATTTTAAATCACTTGAGACATGCAAATCATACCACATGGGCAAGATGACTGAAAGCCTCGTTTTCAGTAAAATGGAACTAGAAAGCAACTTGTTGGAAGAAATACATTTTGATGTGTGCAGTCCAATGAGTGCTGAGGCGTGTAGTGGATATCGTTATGTTCTTACTTCACAGATGATTTGAGTAGATGTTGAGTACATTTACTTGATAAATCACGAGTCTGAATTATTGAAAGGTTCAAGTAATTTCAGGGTGAAGTTGAAAGATCGTCGTGACAAGAGGATAAAATATCTATGATATGATCATAGAGATGAATATCTGAATTACGAGTTTGGCACAGAATTAAGACATTGTGGAAGTTGTTTCACAACTAATACAGCCTGGAACACCATAGTGTGATGGTGTGTCCGAACATCATAACTGCACCATATTGGATATGATGCATACCATGATGTCTCTTATCGAATTACCACGATAGTTTATGGGTTAGGCATTAGAGACAACCACATTCACTTTAAATAGGGCACCACGTAATTCCGATGAGATGACACTGTATGAACTATGGTTTAGAGAAACCTAAGCTGTCATTTCTTAAAAGTTTGGGGCTGCGACGCTTATGTGAAAAAGTTTCAGGCTGATAAGCTCAAACCCAAAGCGGATAAATGCATCTTCATAGAATAGCCAAAACAGTTGGGTATACCTCCTATTTCAAATCTGGAAGCAAAAGTGATTGTTTCTAGAAACGAGTCCTTTCTCGAGGAAAAGTTTCTCTCGAAAGAATCGAGTGGGAGGATGGTGGAGACTTGATGAGGTTATTGAACCGTCTCTTCAACTAGTGTGTGACAGGGCACAGGGAGTTGTTCCTGTGGTACCTACACCAATTGAAGTGGAAGCTTATGATAGTGATCATGAAACTTCAGATCAAGTCACTACCAAACCTCGTGGGATGACAAGGATGCGTACTACTTCAGAGTGGTACATAATCCTGTCTTGGAAGTCATGTTGCTAGACAACAATGAACCTACGAGCTATGGAGAAGCGATGGTGGGCCCGGATTCCGATAAATGGCTCGAGGCCATAAAATCCGAGAGAGGATCCATGTATGGAAACAAAGTGTAGACTTTGACAGAACAGCTTGATGGTCGTGAGGCTGTTTAGTACAGATGGATTTTAAAAGGAAGACGGACAATGATGGTAAATGTCACCATTAAGAAAGCTCGACTTGTCATTAAGATGTTTTCCGACAAGTTCAAGGAGTTGACTATGATGAGACTTTCTCACTCGTAGTGATGCTAAGAGTCTGTTGGAATTATATTAGCGATTACTGCATTATTTATGAAATCTTGCAGATAGGATGTCAAAACATTGTTTCCTCGACATTTTTTTGAGGAAAGGTTGTATGTGATACAAACCGGAAGGTTTTGTCAATCCTGAAAGATGCTAATAAGTATGCAAAGCTCCAGCAATCCTTCTAGGGACTGGAGTAAGCATCTCGGAGTTGGAATGTATGCTTTGATGATGATCAAAGATTTTGGGTTTATACAAAGTTTATGAGAAACTTGTATTTCCAAAGAAGTGACTGGGAGCACTATAGAATTTCTGATGAATATATGTTGTTGACATATTGTTGATCAGAAATGACGTAGAATTTCTGGAAAGCATATAGGGTTATTTGGAAAGTGTTTTTCAATGGAAAGCCTGGATTAAGCTACTTGAACATTGAGCATCAAGATCTATAAGGATAGATCAAAACGCTTAATGGTACTTTCAAATGAGCACATACCTTGACATGATCTTGAAGGTGTTCAAGATGGATCAGTCAAAGAAGGAGTTCTTGCCTGAGTTGTAAGGTATGAAGTTAAGACTTAAAGCTCGACCACGGCAGAATAGAGAGAAAGTACGAAGGTCGTCCCCTATGCTTAAGACATAGGCCCTACAGTATGCTATGCTGTGTACCGCACCTGAAATGTGCCTTGCCATGAGTCAGTCAAGGGGTACAAGAGTGATCCAAGAATGGATCACAAGACAGCGGTCAAAGTTATCCTTAGTAACTAGTGGACTAAGGAATTTTCTCGATTATGGAGGTGGTAAAAGAGTTCGTCGTAAAGGGTTACGCCGATGCAAACTTTGACACTAATCCAGATTATTCTGAGTAGTAAACTGGATTCGTATAGTAGAACAGTTATTTGGAATAGCTCCAAATGTAGCGTAGTAGTTGCATCTACAAGATGACATAGAAATTTGCGAAGTACATATGGATCTGAAAGATTCTGACCCGTTGACTATAACATCTCTCACAAGCATAACATGATCAAACCCAGAACTCATCGAGTGTTAATCACATGGTAATGTGAACTAGATTATTGACTCTAGTAAACTCTTTGGGTGTTAGTCACATGGGGATGTGACCTTGAGTGTTAGTCACATAGCGATGTGAACTGGATTATTGACTCTAGTGCAAGTGGGAGACTGTTGGAAATATGCCCTAGAGGCAATAATAAATTGGTTATTATTATATTTCCTTGTTCATGATAATCGTTTATTATCCATGCTAGAATTGTATTGATAGGAAACTCAGATACATGTGTGGATACATAGACAACACCATGTCCCTAGTAAGCCTCTAGTTGACTAGCTCGTTGATCAATAGATGGTTACGGTTTCCTGACCATGGACATTGGATGTCATTGATAATGGGATCACATCATTAGGAGAATGATGTGATGGACAAAGACCCAATCCTAAGCCTAGCACAAGATCATGTAGTTCGTATGCTAAAGCTTTTCTAATGTCAAGTATCATTTCCTTAGACCATGAGATTGTGCAACTCCCGGATACCGTAGGAGTTCTTTGGGTGTGCCAAACGTCACAACGTAACTGGGTGGCTATAAAGGTACACTATAGGTATCTCCGAAAGTGTCTGTTGGGTTGGCACGAATCGAGACTGGGATTTGTCACTCCGTGTGACGGAGAGGTATCTCTGGGCCCACTCAGTAGGACATCATCATAATGTGCACAATGTGATCAAGGAGTTGATCACGGGATGATGTGTTACGAAACGAGTAAAGAGACTTGCCGGTAACGATATTGAACAAGGTATCGGGATACCGACGATCGAATCTCGGGCAAGTATCGTACCGCTAGACAAAGGGAATTGTATACGGGATTGATTAAGTCCTTGACATTGTGGTTCATCCGATGAGATCATCGTGGAACATGTGGGAGCCAACATGGGTATCCAGATCCCGCTGTTGGTTATTGACCGGAGAGTCATCTCGGTCATGTCTGCATGTCTCCCGAACCCGTAGGGTCTACACACTTAAGGTTCGGTGACGCTAGGGTTATAGAGATATTAGTATGCGGTAACCCGAAAGTTGTTCGGAGTCCCGGATGAGATCCCGGACGTCATGACGAGTTCCGGAATGGTCCGGAGGTAAAGAATTATATATGGGAAGTGCTATTTCGGCCATCGGGACAAGTTTCGGGGTCACCGGTATTGTACCGGGACCACCGGAAGGGTCCCGGGGGTCCACCGGGTGGGGCCACCCACCCCGGGGGGGCACATGGGATGTAGGGGTGTGCTCCTTGGCCTATATGGGCCAAGGGCACCAGCCCCAAGAGGCCCATGCGCCAAGAGATAAGGAAAGGAAGAGTCCTAAAGGGGGAAGGCACCTCCGAGGTGCCTTGGGGAGGATGGACTCCTCCCTGGCCGCACCCTTCCTTGGAGGAAGGGCCAAGGCTGCGCCCCCCTCTCCCTTGGCCCTATATATAGTGGGGGGAAGGGAGGGAAACCTAACCAAAGCCCTGGCGCCTCCCTCTCCCTCCCACGACACATCTCCCTCCTCCAGCAGCGCTTAGCGAAGCCCTGTTGGAATCCCGCTACTTCCACCACCACGCCGTCGTGCTGCTGGATCTCCATCAACCTCTCCTCCCCCCTTGCTGGATCAAGAAGGAGGAGACGTCGCTGCTCCGTATGTGTGTTGAACACGGAGGTGCCGTCCGTTCGGCGCTAGGATCATCAGTGATTTGGATCACGACGAGTACGAGTCCATCAACCCCGTTCTCTTGAACGCTTTCGCGCGCGATCTACAAGGGTATGTAGATCCACTCCTCCCTCGTTGCTAGATGACTCCATAGATAGATCTTGGTGACATGTAGGAAAATTTTAAATTTATGCCACGTTCCCCAACAGACATGGCAGACCGGCCACCTCGCGGCCGCGACAGAGAGGCCTCTCGGCCCTCCACCCAAGCCATGCCCCGACACTGCTCAAATAAGGCACGGGAAAATGCGCCCGATCTGCGAGACATACTAGAGGATAAGGCAAGACAAACAAGATCGATCTATGGATCGCGTAGGTGCCCTACGGCATGTGACAATGATCTTCACTCCGGATACAACAAATCCGGTCGGGCCGAACACAACAGACATAGCTCTTCCGAGCCGTGTCGTGATATAGCCCAGTACAGAGGCGCTGCACACCCGCTATGCTTCACGAATGAAGTAATGGATCATAAAATCCCAGAGGGTTTCAAACCCGTAAACATCGAATCATACGATGGCACAACAGATCCGGCGGTATGGATCGAGGATTATCTCCTTCACATCCACATGGCACGCGGCGATAATCTACACGCCATCAAATACCTCCCGCTCAAACTTAAAGGACCGGCCCGGCATTGGCTTAACAACTTGCCAGCAGACTCAATCAGTTCTTGGGAGGACCTAGAAGCCGCATTCCTCGACAACTTCCAGGGCACTTACGTGCGACCACCGGATGTCGACGACTTAAGCCACATAATTCAGCAGCCAGAGGAATCGCCCAGACAATTCTGGACACGGTTCCTAACAAAGAAAAACCAGATAGTCGACTGTCCGGACGCAGAGGCCCTAGCAGCCTTCAAGCATAACATCCGCGACGAGTGGCTTGCCCGGCACCTGGGACAGGAAAAGCCGAAATCCATGGCAGCCCTCACGACATTCATGACCCGCTTTTGCACGGGAGAAGACAGCTGGCTAGCTCGTAGTAACAACTTATCAAAGAACCCTGGTAATTCGGATACCAAGGACAAAAGTGGCAGGACACGTCGGAATAAGCAAAAACGCCGCATTAGCAGCGACAGCAATGAAGACACGGCAGTCAATGCCGGATTCAAAGGCTATAAATCCGGTCAGTGGAAAAAGCCATTCAAAAAGAATACTCAGGGCCCGTCCAGTTTGGACCGAATACTCGATCGCTTGTGCCAGATACATGGCACCCCCGAAAGGCCAGCCAATCACACTAACATGGATTATTGGGTGTTCAAGCAGGCAGGCAAGTTAAGGGCCGAAAATAGAGACAAGGGGCTGCACAGCGACGACGAGGAGCCCAAGCCGCCGAACAACAATGGACAGAAGGGCTTTCCCCCACAAGTGCGGACGGTGAACATGATATACGCAACCCACATTACCAAGCGGGAGCGGAAGCGTGCGCTACGGGACGTATACGTGATGGAGCCAGTCGCCCCAAAGTTCAACCCATGGTCCTCCTGCCCGATCACTTTTGATCGAAGGGACCACCCCACTAGCATCCGTCATGGCGGCTTCGCCGCATTGGTTCTCGACCCAATCATTGATGGATTTCATCTCACAAGAGTCCTCATGGACGGCGGCAGTAGCCTGAACCTGCTCTATCAAGATACAGTGCGGAAAATGGGCATAGATCCATCAAGGATTAAGCCCACAAGAACGACCTTTAAAGGTGTTATACCAGGTGTAGAAGCCAACTGTACAGGCTCAGTAACACTTGACGTGGTCTTCGGATCCCCGGACAATTTCCGAAGCAAAGAGTTAATCTTCGATATAGTCCCATTTCGCAGTGGCTATCACGCCCTGCTCGGACGAACCGCATTCGCAAAGTTCAATGCGGTGCCGCACTATGCATATCTCAAGCTCAAGATGCCAGGCCCTCGAGGAGTAATTACGGTCAACGGAAACACCGAACGCTCCCTCCGTACGGAGGAGCATACGGCGGCTCTCACAGCGGAGGTACAAAGTAGCCTTCTCAGGCAACTCTCCAGTCCGGCCATTAAAAAGCCAGACACTACCAAGCGCGCCCGGAGTAACCAACAGCAGGACCGCCTGGCACACTCTGAGCAAGCGTAGCAATGCGGCCCCAACCCCAGCTTTCGCGACATAGCGAAACCAGTACCTCGCGTACATAACTACGCCCTTGAAATACCATGGGCACAGGGGAAGGGGCACAATAACGGCACGCCCAAAATGCGGCTTAAAACGTACTAGGGGCTGCCGAATTCTTTTTTTAATTTTTTCTTACTTTCAGGACTCCATACTTCGGATGACCTGTTCGGCAATTCGGCTGCCGCACAAACGATGCAAGATCCAGGGAGGCAGACACGCCATGCCGCATTATGGAACTCCCAGGTGGTCTCTGTTACGAGCGGTATACCTGTTTTAAATACAATTCCGCGGCCTGCCCCTGGTCAGGACATACTGAATAGTCCAATATCTTTTGCTTACCGCACTATTTGTATCGTTCGGCTTTGATAAATAGCCTCTCTACAAACAATGCTTAGCTTCTTGTCTATTTTTTGCATTGTATTCTTTTCACATTTATGTTTATTAAATGACATGATTGCACCGGTACACCATGGTACGGCAAACACGCCAGGGGCTTCAGTACTCCTCATAATGGTGTGAGAAGTCAGGACACTTTCACAAGTGCGGCACCCCGAACTTATAGCACTATATGCATTGGCTCCGAATCATGATTTGGGTCAATAGTTGGGTTTTCCCGGCTCCTATGTTTTGGTGCCTTATGTTCCGCTCTATCGGCTAAGGTAGCACTAGGAGAACCACTGCGATTGTGCCCCGGTTCAGCTGGGTTAAGCACCTCAGTGGAGAAAGCTAAAACTGACTGTCATGATGTGGCGAGAGACCGGTCGCTGTTCGAGAGGTTTTTCGAGTCCCTAAAGGCTTATGCCGCTTCGAGCGAGGAGCCGGCTTTGTCCGGCCAAGGCGTGGATAGCGCCCCGAACTCGGTCTTCCGAACTAGGGGCTTCGCTGAAATTTAAAATTATAGAGTTCTATGGCTAAGTGAGAGTGTTCAAGCATTATAGTCCGATTTCCTGGTTCGTTGTGCTGAGCGCCTCCCTCGAAGGACCCAACTATGGGGAAAAGAGCGCTCAGGTTTATCCCGAACACCCCAGCACTAGTGGCACGGGGGCAGAAACCGACGACTGGCCATCTCTCAATTTTTGATAAACGGCCGCACAGAAAGTAATATTTTAAATTCAATAAGCATTGCTTAGCGCATATGAACAAGTTTTCAGCGCACAGGATAACACGAGCGAGTTCATTCAAAATTACATCCTTGGTACATTCATCCGCCACAAGGCGGGCACCAGCAAGAACATCCTTGTAATAGTTCTCGGGCTTGCGATGCTCCTTCCCCGGCGGCGGCCCGTCCTTCACAAGCTTCTCACCGTCCAGCTTACCCCAATGCACCTTTGCACGGGCAAGGGCCCTATGGGCACCTTCGATGCAGACGGAGCGCTTGATGACCTCGAGCCTTGGACAAGCCTCCACCAGCCGCCGCACCAGTCCAAAGTAGCTCCCAGGCAGGGCCTCTCTAGGCCACAGCCGAACTATGAAGCCCTTCAGGGCCTGTTCGGCCGCCTTGTGGAGCTCGACCAGCTGCTTCAGCTAGTCGCTCAAGGGCACAGGGTGTTCGGCCTCAGCGTACTGAGACCAGAACACCTTCTCCGTTGAGCTGCCTTCCTCGGCTCGGTAGAATGCGGCGGCATCGGATACGCTGCGGGGAAGATCTGCGAATGCCCCTGGAGAGCTCCGGATTCGGGTAAGTAACAGGTAGTTCACCTTTATATTTCTGCTTTGCATAAAGAATGCCTTACCCGCTGCTATCTTCCTCATCTCCTCCAACTCTTGGAGGGCGTTTTGGGCTTTGGCCTTGGCAGACTTGGCAGCCTCTAGGGCCGTTGCAAGCTCGGATGCTTGCGCCTTCGACTCCAGCTCCAAACTCTCATGTTTTTTCATGAGAGCCTGCAGCTCTTGCTGCACCTCGCTGATCTGAGCCCCAAGCCTGTCTCGCTCGGTGCGCTCTGCGGCCGTTTTCTTTTTGGCCACAGATAGCGCCTGCTTAAGGGTTGCCACCTCAGTCGTGGCCCCTACAATAAGCAGTACAATCCTGTTACTCTTTTTGCAATCAAGCCTTTTTATAGGCACTTTTTCTGTAAGGTATTTCTTACCTTCTTCCTCCTCGAGCCGCCGCTTGGCAAGGCCGAGCTCTTGCTCGGTCCGCTCGAGGTCCTGCCTCAGGACACCCACCTCCGCAGTCAGTGCGGTGGTGGATAGCAGCGAAGCCTGCATACGCATATTGACTCTTTTTGTTAGACTCCTGCGATATTTAATAGATCCTCTATTCGACTTTTCTTTCCGAACGCCAAACATAGCATCAGGGGCTACTGTCTATGCGGTAATATTTTTACTTACCTCGAAGCCTGTTAGAAGGCTAGCGCAAGCTTCAGTCAGTCCGCTCTTGGCGGACTGAACCTTCTGGATCACCGTACTCATAATAGTACGGTGCCCCTCGTCGATGGAGGCATAGTCAAGCACCTCCAGCAGATTGTCCGGCACCTCCGATTGGACGGAGGCCGCCGGCTTAGAAGGCTTGCTCCTCTTGGAAGGAGTTCGCCTACCGCGGTCCGGAACTGAAGATTCCAGCGCGGTGTCCGGCACAAAGCCGGACTGAGAGCCCTGGGGAGCCTTATCCCCTTCACTCCTGGAGTCCGGGAGGTTGCCTTGCGGCTCTTCCAGGACCACCTCCTCCTGCCCTAGAGCTTGTCGCGATGCCACTTTGGCGTCGTCTGCAGTGCGGGGGGAGACAGCGGGCGGAACTGAGTTCACGTCCGATGAGTCCAGGGAGCCGCCCGACGATTCGTCGAATTCGGCCCGGGGCGGACTGCATAATTACATTCCACATTAGGGAAAGCTGTGCAACAAAGGAACATTATGAGTTACTCTGATATCCGAACTTATGATTTCGCCGGATGCTTGGCCCTGTTTGGCCACTCCTCTTTGCCCTCTTCGGCGTTGGGGGCGTAGTCCGGTGGAGGGGTCTTCCTTTTCCTAGACCCCTCGGCCTCCCCCATTGGGGCGGCCTTCCTCTTCTCTCCTCCCTCCGCTGGGGAGGAGAGTTTTCTTCTTCCTCCTCCTCGTTTTCGCGGGAGGAGGGCGTCTCGGACTTGTCAGATGACGAGTCCTACACCACCACGTTGCGGGCACTCCTTCGAGTCCCCGTGGTCTTCTTCTTCTTGGCCTTCTTCTCCGGCACCACATAAGGCGCCGGAGCCAGCAGCTTCACTAGTAGAGCTGGGGCTGGGCCTTCGGGCAGCGGAGCCGGACAGTTAATCGGTCCGGATATCGCCTGCCAAGCCTGTCAAAGGTAAGGGAGTTTAGATCCCCCATAGAGTCAAACTATGAAAAAAGCTTAACATCCTGTAAAAGGTGTAGATGGCATACCTCGCTAGCGTGACGCTGCGAGCTGTATCCGCGGTCCTCGGAAGCGGATGCGGGAGTCTCGGCGCCCTTGAATAGCATCTTCCAGGCGTCTTCGTACGTCGTGTCAAAGAGCCTGCTAAGGGTTTGATGCTGCGCCGGGTCGAACTCCCACAGATTAAAATCCTATTGTTGGCACGGGAGGATCCGGCGGACGAGCATAACCTGGATTACGTTAACAAGCCGGACTGGCTTGTTCACTAGGGACTGGATGCATGTTTGCAATCCGGTCACCTCTTTTTTGTCACCCCACGACAGGCCCATCTCTTTCCAGGACATAAGCCGCGTGGGGGGTCCGGATCGGAACTCGAGGGCTGCGGTCCATTCCGGATCACGCGGCTCGGTGATGTAAAACCACCCGGCTTGCCATCCCTTTAGGGTCTCCACGAAAGAGCCCTCGAACCATAGGACGTTGGCCATCTTGCCCGCCATGGCGCCTCCGCACTCCGCCTGGCTGCCGCGCACCACCTTAGGCTTGACGTTGAAGGTCTTGAGCCAGAGGCCGAAATGGGGGCGGACGCGGAGAAAAGCCTCGCCTCGCACACGACGATAAACGCCGAGATGTTGAGGATGAAGTTCGGAGCCAGATCGTGGAAATCCAGGCCGTAGTAGAACATGAGCCCCCGAACAAATGGGTGGAGTGGAAAACCCAGTCCGCGGAGGAAGTGGGGGAGAAATACTACCCTCTCATGGGGCCTTGGGGTGGGGATAAGCTACCCCTCTTCGGGAAGCCGGTGCGCGATGTCCTTGGACAGATACCCGGCCTTCCTTAGCTTCTTGACTTTGCCCTCCGTGACGGAGGAGACCATCCACTTGCCTCCTGCTCCGGACATTGCTGGAGAAGGTTGAGGTAGGAAGTGCGGGCTTGGGCGCTGGAGCTCGGGTGCGCGAGAGATGGGTAGGCAAGGGAGGAAGAAGGCGTAGGTAAAAAGGTGGATCCTTGTCCCCTTATTTGGGCGGATGCGGTTGTGCGTCCCCACCTGCCTAGTAAAACTCGCTTGCCTCCCAAGCGCCGTGATAAGTGGCGCGGTTGGGTTACCCACGTCCGTATTGATGAGAATCCCGTAAAAGGGGGGTACACGATCTCTGCTTTGACAAGACGTGCCAAGGAAACCGCCTCGCAAAACATGCTGAGGTGGAAAAGTGAAAATGATTCGCGTGAAGGACTTGGCTGTAGTGTGATCACGCACTGCGGAATACGTCAGCAGATTTGATTCGTGTTAATATTATTCTCTCTATGGCAATATGTGGAAGCTTATTTTGCAGAGCCGGACACTACTCTTGGTGTTTACAATCTTCTATGAAGGACTTGGAGGAGGAACCCGCCTTGCAATGCCGAAGACAATTTGCGCGCCAGACTCGTCGTCATTGAAGCCTGGTTCAGGGGCTACTGAGGGAGTCCTGGATTAGGGGGTGTCCGGGTAGCCGGACTATACCTTCAGCCGGACTCCTGGACTATGATGATACAAGATTGAAGACTTCGTCCCGTGTCCGGATGGGACTTTCCTTGGCGTGGAAGGCAAGCTTGGCGATGCGGATATTCAAGATCTCCTACCATTGTAACCGACTCTATGTAACCCTAACCCTATCCGGTGTCTATATAAACCAGAGGGTTGTAGTCCGTAGGACAGAATCAACTCCATACACAACAATCATACCATAGGCTAGCTTCTAGGGTTTAGCCTCCTTGATCTCGTGGTAGATCTACTCTTGTACTACCCATATCATCAATATTAATCAAGCAGGAGTAGGGTATTACCTCCATCGAGAGGGCCCGAACCTGGGTAAAAACATCGTGTCCCTTGTCTCCTGTTACCATCCGGCCTTGACGCACAGTTCGGGACCCCCTACCCGAGATCCGCCGGTTTTGACACCGACAGGCCCCATGGGCTGAATTGGGAGGGGAACCAGCCCCTAGTGGGCTGGTGCACCCCCCCCTTGGGCCTCCCCTGCGCACAGGGTTGGGAAACCCTAGGGGTGGGGCGCCCCCCACTTGGCTTGGGGGGGAAGCCACCCCTTGGCCGCCACCCCCCCTTGGAGATCCATCTCCTAGGGTCGGCGCCCCCCCAAGGCCCCTATATAAAGAGGGGGGAGGGAGGGCAGCCGCACCCTTGCTATTGGCGCCTCCCTCTCCCTCTGTAACTCGTCTCCTCCCCGCTTGCGCTTGGCGAAGCCCTACCGAGATCCTGCTGCATCCACCACCACGCCGTCGTGCTGCTGGATCTTCATCAACCTCTTCTTCCCCCTTGCTGGATCAAGAAGGAGGAGACGTCTTCCCAACCGTACGTGTGTTGAACGCGGAGGTGCTGTCCGTTCGGCACTTGGTCATCGGTGATTTGGATCACGACGAGTACGACTCCATCAACCCCGTTCTCTTGAACGCTTCTGCGCGCGATCTACAAGGGTATGTAGATGCATTCCTCTCTCCCTCGTTGCTAGATGACTCCATAGATTGATCTTGGTGATGCGTAGAAAATTTTAAAATTCTGCTATGTTCCCCAACAGTGGTATCAGAGCTAGGTCTATGCGTAGTTTCTATGCACGAGTAGAACACAAAGTAGTTGTGGGCATCGATATTGTCAATTATCTTGCCGTTACTAGTCTTATCTTGATTCGGCGGCATTGTGGGATGAAGCGGCCCGGACCGACCTTACACGTACGCTTACGCGAGACTGGTTCCTCCGACTGACATGCACTACTTGCATAAGGTGGCTGGCGGGTGTCTGTCTCTCCCACTTTAGTCGAATCGGATTCGATGAACAGGGTCCTTATGAAGGGTAAATAGAAATTGGCAATTCACGTTGTGGTTTTGGCGTAGGTAAGAAACGTTCTTGCTAGAAACCTATAGCAGCCACGTAAAAACTTGCAACAACAATTAGAGAATGTCTAACTTGTTTTTGCAGCATGTGCCCTGTGATGTGATATGGCCAAAAGGATGTGATGAATGATATATGTGATGTATGAGATTCATCATGTTCTTGTAATAGGAATCACGACTTGCATGTCGATGAGTATGACAACCGGCAGGAGCCATAGGAGTTGTCTTTATTTATTTATGACCTGCGTGTCAACATAAACGTCATGTAATTACTTTACTTTATTGCTAAAGCGTTAGCCATAGTAGTAGAAGTAATAGATGACGAGACAACTTCAAGAAGACACGATGATGGAGATCATGATGATGGAGATCATGGTGTCATGCCGGTGACAACGATGATCATGGAGCCCCGAAGATGGAGATCAAAAGGAGCAAATGATATTGGCCATATCATGTCACTATTTGATTGCATGTGATGTTTATCATGTTTTACATCTTATTTGCTTAGAACGACGATAGCTTAAATAAGATGATCCCTCGTAATAATTTCAAGAAAGTGTTCCCCCTAACTATGCACCGTTGCGAAAGTTCGTTGTTTCGAAGCACCACGTGATGATCGGGTGTGATAGATTCTAACGTTCGAATACAACAGGTGTAAGCCAAATTTACACACACAATACACTTAGGTTGACTTGACGATCCTAGCATGTACAGACATGGCCTCGGAACACGGAAGACCGAAAGGTCGAGCATGAGTCGTATAGAAGATACGATCAACATGAAGATGTTCACCGATGTTGGCTAGTCCGTCTCACGTGATGATCGGACATGGCCTAGTTAACTCGGATCATGTTTCACTTAGATGACTGGAGGGATGTCTATTTGAGTGGGAGTTCATTGAGTAATTTGATTAGATGAACTTAATTATCATGAACTTAGTCTAAAATCTTTACAATATGTCTTGTAGATCAAATGGCCCATGTTGTCCTCAACTTCAACGCGTTCCTAGAGAAAACCAAGCTGAAAGATGATGGCAGCAACTATTCGGACTGGGTCCGGAACCTGAGGATCATCCTCATAGCTGCCAAGAAAGATTATGTCCTAGAAGCACCACTAGGTAACGCACCTGTCCCAGAGAACCAAGACGTTATGAACGCTTGGCAGCCATGTGCCGATGATTACTCCCTCGTTCAGTGCGGCATGCTTTATAGCTTAGAACCGGGGCTCCAAAAGCATTTTGAGAGACACGGAGCATATGAGATGTTCGAAGAGCTGAAAATGGTTTTCCAAGCTCATGCCCGGGTCGAGAGATATGAAGTCTCCGACAAGTTCTTCAGCTGTAAGATGGAGGAAAATAGTTCTGTCAGTGAGCACATACTCAAAATGTCTGGGTTGCATAACCGCTTGACTCAGCTGGGAGTTAATCTCCCGGATGACACGGTCATTGACATAATCCTTCAGTCGCTTCCACCGAGCTACAAGAGCTTTGTGATGAACTTCAATATGCAGGGGATGGAAAAGACCATTCCTGAGGTGTATTCAATGCTGAAATCAGCAGAGGTGGAAATCAAAAAGGAACATCAAGTGTTGATGGTGAATAAAACCACTAAGTTCAAGAAAGGCAAGGGTAAAAGGAACTTCAAGAAGGACGGCAAGGGAGTTGCCGCGCCCGGTAAGCAAGCTGCCGGGAAGAAGCCAAAGACTGGACCCAAGCCTGAGACCGAGTGTTTTTATTGCAAGGGAAGTGGTCACTGGAAATGGAACTGCCCCAAATACTTAGCGGAAGAGAAGGCCGGCAACACTAAAGGTATATGTGATATACATGTAATTGATGTGTACCTTACCAGTACTCGTAGTAGCTCTTGGGTATTTGATACCGGTGCGGTTGCTCATATTTGTAACTCAAAGCAGGAGCTGCGGAATAAACGGAGACTGGCGAAGGACGAGGTGACGATGCGCGTCGGGAATGGTTCCAAGGTCGATGTGATCACCGTTGGCACGCTACCTCTACATTTACCTACGGGATTAGTTTTAAACCTCAATAATTGTTATTTAGTGCCAGCTTTGAGCATGAACATTGTATCAGGATCTCGTTTAATTCGAGATGGCTAGTCATTTAAATCCGAGAATAATGGTTGTTCTATTTATATGAGAGATATGTTTTATGGTCATGCTCTGATGGTGAATGGTTTATTCTTAATGAATCTCGAGCGTAATGTTACACATATTCATAATGTGAATACCAAAAGATGTAAGGTTGATAATGATAGTCCCACATACTTGTGGCACTGCCGCCTTGGTCACATAGGTGTCAAACGCATGAAGAAGCTCCATGCAGATGGACTTTTGGAGTCTCTTGATTACGAATCATTTGACACGTGCGAACCATGCCTCATGGGTAAAATGACCAAGACTCCGTTCTCAGGAACAATGGAGCGAGCAACCGACTTATTGGAAATCATACATACTGATGTGTGCGGTCCAATGAGTGTTGAGGCTCGCGGTGGCTATCGTTATGTTCTCACCCTCACTGATGACTTGAGTAGATATGGGTATGTCTACTTAATGAAACACAAGTCTGAGACCTTTGAAAAGTTCAAGGAATTTTAGAGTGAGGTTGAGAATCAACGCGACAAGAAAATCAAGTTCTTGCGATCAGATCGTGGGGGAGAATACTTGAGTCACGAATTTGGCACACGCTTAAGAAAATGTGGAATAGTTTCACAACTCACGCCGCCTGGAACACCTCAGTGTAATGGTGTGTCCGAACGTCGTAATCGCACTCTATTGGATATGGTGCGATCTATGATGTCTCTTACCGATCTACCGCTATCATTTTGGGGCTATGCTTTAGAGACTACCGCATTCACTTTAAATAGGGCTCCGTCAAAATCCGTTGAGACGACACCGTATGAATTATGGTTCGGGAAGAAATCTAAGCTGTCGTTTCTAAAAGTTTGGGGATGCGATGCTTATGTCAAGAAACTTCAACCTGAAAAGCTCAAACCGAAATCGGAAAAATGCGTCTTCATAGGATACCCTAAAGAAACTATTGGGTATACCTTCTACCTCAGATCTGAAGGCAAGATCTTTGTTGCCAAGAATGGGTCCTTTCTAGAGAAAGAGTTTCTCTCGAAAGAAATAAGTGGGAGGAAAGTAGAACTTGATGAAGTATTACCTCTTGAACCGGTTAGTGGCGCAGCTCAAGAAAATGTTCCTGAGGTGCCTGCACCGACTAGATAGGAAGTTGATGATGATGATCATGAAACTTCAGATCAAGTTGCTACTGAACTTCGTAGGTCCACAAGAACACGTTCCGCACCAGAGTGGTACGGCAACCCTGTCTTGGAAATCATGTTGTTAGACAACGGTGAACCTTCGAACTATGAATAAGCGATGGCGGGCCCGGATTCCGACAAATGGCTGGAAGCCATGAAATCCGAGATAGGATCCATGTATGAAAACGAAGTATGGACTTTGACTGACTTGCCTGTTGATCGGCGAGCCATAGAAAATAAATGGATCTTTAAGAAGAAGACAGACGCGGATGGTAACGTAACCATCTATAAAGCTCGGCTTGTCGCTAAGGGTTATCGACAAGTTCAAGGGGTTGACTACGATGAGACTTTCTCACCCGTAGCGAAGCTGAAGTCCGTCCGAATCATGTTAGCAATTGTTGCATTCTATGATTATGAGATATGGCAAATAGACGTCAAAACGGCATTCCTTAATGGTTTCCTTAAGGAAGAATTGTATATGATGCAGCCGGAAGGTTTTGTCGATCCTAAGAATGCTGACAAGGTGTGCAAGCTCCAACGCTCGATTTATGGGCTGGTGCAAGCATCTCGGAGTTGGAACATTCGTTTTGATGAGATGATCAAAGTGTTTAGGTTTACGCAGACTTATGGAGAAGCCTGCATTTACAAGAAAGTGAGTGGGAGCTCTGTAGCATTTCTCATATTTTATGTGGATGACATACTGTTGATGGGAAATGATATAGAATTCTTGGAAAGCATAAAGGCCTACTTGAACAAGTGTTTTTCAATGAAGGATCTTGGAGAAGCTGCTTATATATTAGGCATCAAGATCTATAAAGATAGATCGAGACGCCTCATTGGTCTTTCACAGAGTACGTACCTTGACAAGATATTGAAGAAGTTCAAAATGGATCAGTCAAAGAAGGGGTTCTTGCCTGTATTGCAAGGTACGAGATTGAGCATGGCTCAATGCCCGACCACGGCAGAAGATAGAGAAAAGATGAGTGTCGTCCCCTATGCCTCGGCCATAGGGTCTATCTTGTATGCTATGCTGTGTACCAGACCTGATGTAAACCTTGACGTAAGTTTGGTAGGAAGGTACCAAAGTAATCCCGGCATGGAACACTGGACATCGGTCAAGAATATCCTGAAGTATCTGAAAAGGACTAAGGATATGTTTCTCGTTTATGGAGGTGACGAAGAGCTCGTCGTAAAGGGTTACGTTGATGCTAGCTTCGACACAGATCTGGATGACTCTAAGTCACAAACCGGATACGTGTATATTTTGAATGGTGGGGCAGTAAGCTGGTGCAGTTGCAAGCAAAGTGTTGTGGCAGGATCTACATGTGAAGCGGAGTACATGGCAGCCTCGGAGGCAGCACAAGAACCAGTCTGGGTGAAGGAGTTCATTACCGACTTAGGAGTCATACCCAATGCGTCGGGCCCGATGACTCTCTTCTGTGACAACACTGGAGCTATTGCCCTTGCCAAGGAGCCCAGGTTTCACAGGAAGACCAGGCATATCAAGCGTCGCTTCAACTCCATTCGTGAAAGTGTTCAAAATGGAGACATAGAGATTTGTAAAGTACATACAGACCTGAATGTGGCAGATCCGTTGACTAAACCTCTCCGTAGAGCAAAACATGATCAACACCAGAACTGCATGGGTGTTCGATTCATCACAATGTAACTAGACTATTGACTCTAGTGCAAGTGGGAGACTGTTGGAAATATGCCCTAGAGGCAATAATAAAATGGTTATTATTATATTTCTTTGTTCATGATAATTGTCTATTGTTCATGCTATAATTGTGTTATCCGGAAATCGTAATACATGTGTGAATACATAGACCAGAACACGTCCCTAGTGAGACTCTAGTTGACTAGCTCGTTGATCAAAAGATAGTCATGGTTTCCTGACTATGGGCATTGGATGTCATTGATAACGGGATCACATCATTAGGAGAATGATGTGATGGACAAGACCCAATCCTAAGCATAGCTCAAAGATCGTGTAGTTTGTTTGTTGTAGCTTTTCTGAATGTCAAGTATCATTTCCTTAGCCCATGAGATTGTGCAACTCCTGGTTACCGTAGGAGTGCCTTGGGTGTTCCAAATGTCACAACGTAACTGGGTGACTATAAAGGTACACTACATGTATCTCCGAAAGTGTCTGTTGGGTTGGTACGAATCGAGATTGGGATTTGTCACTCCGTATGACAGAGAGGTATCTCTGGGCCCACTCGGTAATACATCATCATAATGAGCTCAATGTGACCAAGTGGTTGATCACGGGATCCTGCATTACGGCACGAGTAAAGTGACTTGCCGGTAACGATATTGAACGAGGTATTGGGATACCGACGATCGAGTCTTGGGCAAGTAACGTACCGATTGACAAAGGGAATTGTATATGGATTGATTGAATCCTCGATATCGTGGTTCATCCGATGAGATCATCATGGAGCATGTGGGAGCCAACATGGGTATCCAGATCCCGCTGTTGGTTATTGACCGGAGAGGCGTCTCGGTCATGTCTGCATGTCTCCCGAACCCGTAGGGTCTACACACTTAAGGTTCGGTGATGCTAGGGTTGTAGAGATATTAGTATGCAGTAACCCGAAAGTTGTTCGGAGTCCTGGATGAGATCCCGGATGTCACGAGGAGTTTTGGAATGGTCCGGAGGTAAAGATTTATATATAGGAAGTCCAGTTTCGGCCATCGGGAAAGTTTCGGGGGTCGCCGGTATTGTACCGGGACCATCGGAAGGGTCCCGGGGGTCCACCGGGTGGGGCCACCTATCCCGGAGGGCCCCATGGGCTGAATTGGGAGGGGAACCAGCCCCTAGTGGGCTGGTGCGCCCCCCCTTGGGCCTCCCCTGCGCCTAGGGTTGGGAAACCCTAGGGGTGGGGGCGCCCCCCACTTGGCTTGGGGGGGAAGCCACCCCTTGGCCGCCGCCCCCCCTTGGAGATCCATCTCCTAGGGCCGGCGCCCCCCCAAGGCCCCTATATAAAGAGGGGGGAGGGAGGGCAGCCGCACCCTTGCTATTGGCGCCTCCCTCTCCCTCCGTAACACCTCTCCTCCCCGCTTGCGCTTGGCGAAGCCCTGCCGGGATCCTGCTGCATCCACCACCACGCCGTCGTGCTGCTGGATCTTCATCAACCTCTCCTTCCCCCTTGCTGGATCAAGAAGGAGGAGACGTCTTCCTAACCGTACGTGTGTTGAATGCGGAGGTGCTGTCCGTTCGGCACTTGGTCATCGGTGATTTGGATCACGACGAGTACGACTCCATCAACCCTGTTCTCTTGAACGCTTTCGCGCGCGATCTACAAGGGTATGTAGATGCACTCCTCTCTCCCTCGTTGCTAGATGACTCCATAGATTGATCTTGGTGATGCGTAGAAAATTTTAAAATTCTACTACGTTCCCCAACAGTTAGTTCATCCCCAATCTATTCACTCAAAGCATATCATGCCTTTCAACACAGTCATATATCCCGTTAATATGTCTTTTCAACATCCAGGGAACCGGTGGATCAAGCGTTGGCGGTGGTCTTCGCAGCACTCCCGAGTCACGGACCCCGACCACTCCGATCCACGGAGGCGGAGGCGGAGGTGGAGGCGGTCTTGGTGGTAGCACTACCACTAGCAGTGACGACCTGAGCTTCGGCGGTCTTGGCGGGGACGACCTCCGCGGTGCTCGACATCCTGGCGCTTAAGCCTTTGGGTCACATTGTGGCGGTCTTGGTGGTGATGATCACTGTTTTGGTAACCGAACGAAATTTCGCGATGTCGCCCGGTTACCGCGTTTATAGCCCCCCTCGAGAAACACTCATACCGGGCAAAAAATCTTTAAATTTTTGAATATTTTGAATTCAAACGCTCAGAGTGTAGTTAAACATACGCCATCTCTTCTATATTAACATAAGTGGTCGCGGCCTAGTGGCAACGCCTGCCTTTCCTCAACAGCGCGTCACGGGTTCGAATCTTGATCCACGCTTTTTAATTTGTTTTTGATATGCAAAAGTTAAAAAAAGCTAGAAATTTGTTGCAGTGGCAAGGGGTCAAACTCGCGACCTTTCAGCAAGGTGGCAGTTCGGCTTGAACACCCACTACGCCAGGACCAGGGACATGATAATTTTGAAGTTAATGCCCTATCTATATTGACTTCAAAAAATTTGAATTCAAAATTTAATTTCAAATTCCGTCCAAATTTTTTCCGGTATTTCGCGGTTACCATGGTAATCGCGAATTCCGGTGCCCCTCAAGAAAAAATGTGCACTTGGGATCTAAAACCTTGGTGGTGATACTTATATGCATGTGATGTTTCTTATTGTTGTTTGTGAGATTCTTATATGCTTGGTGGTGATGATACTTATATGTTTATGCTTTGTGATGCTTCTTATGATGTGTGATGATGAATTTGTTGTGTGATGATGTTGGGCCAGCTGTTATGTGATGCATATATTTGTTGTGTGATGTTGTATATATTCAAATGAATTGAGCTGAAACAAAACAGAAAAAAGAAAAAAAACAGACAGAAACTATGCCGACGGCTAGGCCGTCGGCATAGAGTTGGCGTAAGCTCCCAGTGGCTGACATGTGGCAGGCCTATGCCGACGGCCTAGCCGTCGGCTTAGTTTGAATCTATGCCGTCGGCATAGGCCTGCCCCAGGGGTGACGCTTGTTCGCCATGTGGCACGTCTATGCCGACGGCTAGCCGTCGGCATAGACGTGCCACGTGGCGAGCAGGCATTGGTCAGCACTTGACGGCGACCGCCGTTAGGCGATAACGTTGCTGACGGCCAGGGCCGTCGGCATAGTTGTACGGACATCGTCGGGATAGGACCTATGCCGACGGATATTATGCCGACGGCCCTATGCCGTCGGGGGTCGTCGGCATAGGCCTGTCCCGACGGCCAATCAGGACTATGCTGACGGCCCTAACTGTACAACATGCCGCATCACTCATATGATCAAGAAATCTAACTAGGGTGCGATTCTGGTAGTGAATATACTGATGGAAATAAGTATTTTTTGTCCCTAACTGTACAACATGCCGCATCACTCATATGATCAGGAAATCTAACTACAAATGAGAACAGGGCGCCACTCCGTTGGCTACGATCGCGAATGCGCAGCTAGCCCATCAAGGTTCGAGTCTCGGCTCAACCCCTGGTACTCAGGTTGTTCCTTCTATATAAAATAATGCCACCGAGGGCTAGTCCTGGTTGGTATCATTTTTTTATCTACAAATGCCTCATGCGACAAAAGCTCACACATATATTTAAACATAGCCCTATGATCAATTTGCTGCAAAGATAATAATCATTTCTCCTACCATAAGGCCCATAACTTGGTGGCTTTCCCCACTCAAAATGATGGAATGCACGCATGTTCACACATGAGAAACAAATGGCTCTTGCTTTCATGAGTTTTACAGCTATCTAATTGTACAGATAATATGACCATCAGAAGATAACCTAAACACCAACAGGTGCTACGAGGATTATAATGGACAGAACATAACTTGGCTACATCCGCACTGATGACCCTTTGCTAAAATAAGTAGCATGACAAGGGATGCTACCATGAAACCAATACCTTCATCATATCACAAAGGCCTACCATATGGCATATGCAAAATACAAGCAAAGACTGGGAACAAGCTTACTCACCACTTCAAACAGTTGGTGGCGTCAAGGATGGCGGGAAACCAGCATACACAGGGGCACGCCCAATCATGTACTTATTTGCATAGTACCACTCAAGCTGGAATGTCTGGAGATTCAGTGAAAAACAGTCGAAATTTGGCCTTTTCGGCAAAGGGGCCGAATGCAGGTTTTCTGGAATCCCTTGCAGGAGTAAGTATCCCCTAGCTACATCCATGATCGTATATCGGTAACCCAAGAGCAAGTTGATTATCGCCACCGGATGCCATTTGTTTGCACCATCTCCATCTTTTTGCAACTTGGAATAGCGGAGGAAATACTTGTGATTATGAATTCGACTCACGAGAGCAAACATCCCAAGCCTTCCTCCCTCTGCCTCCACAAAGGCCATCATTGGGTTCATTTGGCCAGGGACATGTGCTGGGAGGTCGACAGCAGAGAACTCCATGGTGCGCATGTCGAGCATGAGCAGCCGGTTGGATGGATAAACATGCCAACAGAAGCATTTGTGCGCGTAATAGTGCACCCATGTGAAGTGAGAGGCTGCTGGGAGTGAATTGCAGAAAACCACCACATTGAAACCTAGGGTTGCAGAAAAGACTCTTCTACGTTTTTGTGCCAGAAAACACTGATTTCGCGCCTAATCATTTGCTGAAAACACCTAACCGTCTGTTCGGGCAGTTTAACCTCTATTATGACAGGTGGGGCCCTGTTTCGTCTACATGGCATCACGGCCGCGAGCTCACGCCGTCTAACGGTGCTATAGTGGCAACGGCATGGCGGACGCTACTGCTCCGCCGTGTGGGTAAAAACTGGATCGATACAGCTCTCTGCTCACACTCTCGCCTCTGCCTTGCCCTCTCCTCACTCTGTTCTTCCTCCCCGGCGCCGCCACACCACCGATCGCCGTTCTGCTGCTCCTCGGTGCCATGGTGTCGTGGAGCGACGAGACCAGTGAGGATTCTGTCTTGAACATCTCCTCCTCCTGCGATGGCATCATCAAGGTCAGTTGGTTAGATAGCTAGAGCTAGGGTTAGGGTTAGTGAATTGGGGATTTTGTCACTGAGCTCGATCTGAACATAGCCTTCTCTTTGCTTGCTCCCGCAGCTTCTAGCTACGATGCACGATCCGAATTTCAATGGCACTAACGCAGATGTGAATGTCTTGTGTGAACACGGTGAGCTGGCCGAGCATTTTGTAGCATTTGAAGGGATGCACACAGGCAGGAGGTTTCTTGGATGTGCTAAGAAGGTATGATTCACATCCTGTGTAAAGGAAGTTGTTTGCTTAATGCTTTGTTTATCAAGCTGTTAAGATTTTTTTAGCTTGGTCTTTGTTTAGCTTGTTCTGACATGCCTTGTCATTAGTGGATTGTACACATTGTTTATTGTGGTCAGTGCTTACTCCTTTGTTTATCAAGTTGTTAATTTGCCTTCAAGTTGTTTATTGTGGTCAGTGCTTTGCCTTCAAGTTGTTAAGCTTGGTTAAGTGCTTTGTCTTTGTTTAATTTGCTCTAGCCACTGTGTTGGAATGTGTTCTCATTAGTGGATGGTAGTCATTGTTTATTATGGTCAGTGCTTAATGACTTGTTTACTAGTGGGCATTGTTAATTTGTCTGTTGTATGGTAAGGAACCTGTCAGTGCTTAGTGACTAGTTTATTTGTCTTTTTAACAGTGCACATATTAGATACCTGAACCTGTTGATTTGATGGTCTTAGACAATTATTTATTCTTTTATTGTTTATAATACAGGAAGGCATAAACTGTGGAGTAGTTCAATGGATTGATTTTGAAAGGCCAGACTCAATGGAGAAGGCATTGGCCAAGCTATGGGATATGTATGAGGATATTAAGTCAGCTAGGACCAATGACAATCTAGAGAGTTCCTTTGCAATTCACAACCTGACAGAAGAGAAGAATAAACTACAGGAGAACTATGACAGTTTGTATGCTGATGTGAATGCTCTTTTGGATGCCCAGCAGCAGAGGGGTGTGGAGTTAACCAATCAAAAGGAGCAGAAACAATATCTTGAAGTGAAGATTTCTGAGCTAGAAACTGTAGTTTGCAACTTGAAGGCAGAGCTTTGAAAGAAAGAGGAGGAGAAGAAGAAACTACAGGAGAACTATGACAATTTGTATGCTGATGTGAATTCTCTCTTGGATGCCTAGTAGCAGAGGGGTGTGGAGTTAAACAATCAGAAGGAGCAGAAGGAATATGTTGATGTGAAGATTGTTGAGCTTGAGACTGTAGTGGGGAACTTGAAGCCAGAGCTGTCAAAGACAGAGGAGGAGGAGAAGAAGATGCTGCAAAACTATGAAACTTTGAAGAACCTGACATGTGCTCAAGCCAATGTGATTAGGAACTTGAAGTTCAATCGTTTGAAGGAGAAGGAGAGGTTGACAGAAGAGAGGCTTAAACTGAACTGTCAAATTTCCGAGCTTCAAAAGTCTGAGGAAAAGATAAAGTTGAAGCTTCAGGGTGTGAAGGCCATCTTAGATGAGTAGGGTTCCTTCTAGTATGATAATCACCTATCCGTTTGTAGATGATAATCTTGTATCCAGTACTTTAGTATGAATTTGTGACCCAAGTACTTCAGTGATGAATTTGTGATCTATGGTGTTGGATCCAGCAGTGTTGTAATCTAGATGATAATCATCTATTAAGTACTTTAGTATCTATTTCTGAACCTTTATGTATGTATTTTGTGAGATCAGGTGTTGGATCCAACCTTGATGAACCTTTATGAATGTGAGTGCACTTTGATTGTTATGTGGTGTTTGTGCTTAGTAGAATCATATGTGCTCAAGCCAAGGTGGTGCATGTGCTAAGTTAGTAAATTCTGTCATCTAGATTCATGGATTAACCTTGAGGGTCATTTCATCGATATATGGACAAGGTAACCATAGTGACACCTTGAGCCTCATCTTGTCGACATATCGATGAAATGACCCTAGGGTTTACCTTGAGCCTCATCTTGTCGATATATCGATGATTTGACCCTAGGGTACCTTGAGACTCATCTTGTGGGCATATCGATGATTTGACCCTAGGGTTTACTTGAGCCTCATCTTGTCGACATATAGATGATTTGAGCCTAGGATTTACCTTGAGCCTCATCTTGTCGATATATCGATGATTTGACCCTAGGTTTACCTTGAGCCACATCTTGTCGACATATCGATGATTTGACCCTAGGGTTTACCTGAGCCTCATCTTGTCGATATATCGATGATTTGACCCTAGGGTTTATGTGAGCCTCATATCGTCGACATATCGATGATTTGACCCTAGGGTTTACCTTGAGCCTCATCTTGTTGACATATCGATGATTTGACCCTAGGGTTTACCTTGAGCCTCATCTTGTCAACATATTGATGATTTGACCCTAGGGTTTACCTTGAGCCTCATCGTGTCTACATATCGATGATTTGACCCTAGGGTTACCTGAGCCTCATCCTGTCGATATATCGATGATTTGACCCTAGGGTTTACCTTGAGCCTCATCTTGTCGACATATAGATGATTTGACCCTAGGGTTTACCTGAGCCTCATCTTGTCGATATATCGATGATTTGACCCTAGGGTTTACCTTGAGCCTCATCTTGTCGACATATCGATGACTTGACCCTAGGGCCATATTAACAATCCAACAATAGTGCATCATATAACAATTACTAGTTTATCCTAAACTAGTGAACATTGTAATGGCCATAATAACAAGCCAACTTGACAAAAATAGAGAGGCTTAAGTACAGTGCATTATATAGATCCATAGATTACAGTACCATATCACATCATCATGAAACTAGATCCAACAACATAGCAATTACTAGTTCAGCCAGATTACAGTACCATAAGTTGTTGCCAAAATAGATCTTAGCAATTACTAGTTTAGCTAGATCACATCATCATGAAGGTTCAACATCAGTTCCCAGAAGCATAGAAATAGTCTTTCAGCCTGCTGGGTTGCTTTCTCTGTCTTGGTGGGTTCCAAGAAGCTCTCCTGGCAGCAGTTGAGCTGGCTGCCCTTGTTGCTGCACATATAGTTGAAGAAGCTGCCCTTGGTGCTGGAGCTGTTGAAGAAGCTGCCCTTGGTGCTGGAGTTGTTGAAGAAGATGCCCTTGGTGCTCCACTTGTTGATCCCCTTGGTGCTGGAGTTGTTGAAGAAGCTGCCCTGCTTCCTTGTGTGCTACCCTCCTCTGTGTTGCTAAACTACATATAAGAATTTTACCAAGTTAATACATTCAAGTGTTAGAATTGTAGCAAGTTAATACATTCAAGTGTTAGAAAACAAAATGATGTGTATCTGTGATGCTTGTACAAACCTGATGCTTGTTCTTTCTCATTGCTTAGTCCTATTGCCATTGAACCTAACCATCAACTTTGTCCTGATTCCATCTATCATGCTCTTTATTGGTTTGCCCCTCACATCTAATATCATCTTGTTAAAGACCTCACTAATATTTTTGACAACTAGGTCAGTTTTGCAATTGAAGTCCATTGCAAATCTAGCCCAAGCAGCTCTAGGAACTTTTTTAAGCCAAGCCCAAGCAGCCTTGCACTCATTTTTAAGAGCATCCATTGCAGCAAGATGATCATGTTCATATAAGAGTAACTAGCTTTATCCATGTACTTCTTTAATTCTGACCCCCTAAAACTAGCAGTCTGAAATTTTTGATAGATGTGTCTAAGGCAGAATCTATATGGGCAGTTGGGGTATACATTGTTTGCAGCTTTAAGAAGGCCCTGTTTGGAGAAATCACCATAATCACAACTAAGCAATGTATATGACCAACAACTAATTAAGCAATTATGTACTATGCAATTGTGAACTATGCAATTATGAACTAAGCAATGTATATTATAAAATACTACTAAACATGGGAATTACCTTCTGTCTATCAGAGATTATGGTGTAATAACCAAATCTCCCTGATTCTCACCAATTGCTATCTTCAGTTCAGATAGAAACCAAGTCCAACTTTTTGTATCTTCTTTGTCCACAACTGCAAAAGCAATGGGATATATGTTATTATTCCCATCCCTTCATGTGGCAGCCAGGATTTGTTGGCCAGTAGACAGCTTGATGAAGCATCCATCCACACTTGCAAACACAAGTCAGAGACAAGGCATTCAAACAAGGCAAACTAAACAAAGTAAATTAATCACCTATGAATGGTCTACATCCATTCAGAAATCATTCCTTGCAAGCATTCAAACAGATGAACAGGCCATGGAACCTTGGATTTTTGCTTGGATGCTCCTTCAAGAACTTAGTAGTGACAATGCACCTACTACCTGGATTTGTGTCCAAGACAGCCTGCAAATAATCCCTGATCCTGGTATACTGACCCCTCTGATCTCCTTGCACCATCTCAACTGCTTTGTTCTTAGCACTGTAGGCCATATGAGTGCTGATCTCAACTCCATACTTGCTCTTCAGATTTTGCATTATTGTAGTTATTGATGTGTTCAAGTCTGTTCTTATTGCTTCTAACACCTGATGTATGACCCACTTGGTAGTCACCTTGGTGCTCTCTGCTACAGCTGGACATGTGTGCAAAAAATGTGCCTTTCTAATGCAAAATGTTCTCTCATTTGCCAACACAGAAGCTGCAAATGAAAAAAGGGCAATCTTCATGTATGCAAATAGCTATGATTCTGTCATTGCAGTTCCTATGAAACTGATAGTTTCTGTTTTGAGCTATGTGGAATGTGAGAAGTGCCCTTCTAAATTGGTAAACACTTTCAAAACAAAGCTTCTTTACAAACTGCATCTCTGGGCTCTCTCTATCCTCAGCATACCGGATTCTTGGTTTGGGTTTTTTGGCCCTACTCTTATTGCCAAGCACAAAAGCTTGGGGTACTGCCCCATCATCCTCCTCCTTGTTCAAATCACCAGGATTTGGATCCTCATCATATGATGGTACCCAAACATCCTCAAATTTTTGCTCCAAACTTGCATGTGATCTACTAGTTGGCCCCTTTCTTACTTTCAACTTCTTCCTCTTTTCCCCTTGTGGTACCACCTCCTCTTCAATTTCCTCATCCTCTCCATGCTCCTCATCCTCTCCATGTTCCCCATGCACTACCTCTTCTTCTAGCTCATAAGGTTCTTCAACATCAGTGTCACCTTCAAAGTGTAAAAATGGGTCCTGTCTCTGCCTCCTCATCTCAGCCATCCTAGCCATGAAATCCTCATCTTGCTCCAAGTCAGAGTCATCTTCAGTTAGTAAAACAAGAAGTTTTCTTTTAACTACCTCCACCCTCTCAACACTCTTCTTATGCTTCTTATACCTCTGTATTTTATTCCTCCTCTTAAGCTCCATAGTTCTTTCCAACTCCTCTTGCTCCAAATCAACATCTCCTGCATTTCCTTGATCCATATCGTGTGCCTCCTGCTCATTGATACGTCTCCAACGTATCTACTTTTCCAAACACTTTTGCCCTTGTTTTAGACTTTAACTTGCATGATTTGAATGGAACTAACCCAGACTGACGCTGT
Source organism: Triticum aestivum (assembly GCF_018294505.1). Lineage (NCBI taxonomy): Eukaryota > Viridiplantae > Streptophyta > Magnoliopsida > Poales > Poaceae > Triticum > Triticum aestivum. The sequence goes on from NC_057809.1 coordinate 595,710,903, forward strand.
TTTCAGCAGAACTACCATGGTGTTATTTATGTGCAGGAGCAAATGTTCTCGGAATGACCTGAAACTTCATGGAGACACTTTTCAGAAAATAAGAAAAATACATGCCAAAGATGAAGGCCAAGGGGCCCACCGTCTTGGCACGAGGGTGGGGGGCGCGCCCCCTACCTCGTGGGCCCCCTGTTGCGTCTCCGACTCCAACTCCACCTCCATATATTGAGTTTCGATGAGAAAAAAATCAAAGAGAAGAAATCATCGCGTTTTACGATACGGAGCCGCCGCCAAGCCCTAAAACCTCTCGGGAGGGCTGATCTGGAGTCCGTTCGGGGCTCCGGAGAGGGGAATTCATCGCCATCGTCATCACCAACCATCCTCCATCACCAATTTCATGATGCTCACCGCTGTGCGTGAATAATTCCATCGTAGGCTTGCTGGACGGTGATGGGTTGGATGGGATCTATCATGTAATCGAGTTAGTTTTGTTAGGGTTTGATCCCTAGTGTCCACTATGTTCTGAGATTGATGTTGCTATGACTTTGCTATGCTTAATGCTTGTCACTAGGGCCCGAGTGCCATGATTTCAGATCTGAACCTATTATGTTTTCATCAATATATGAGTTTTCTTGATCCTATCTTGCAAGTCTATAGTCACCTATTATGTGTTATGATCCGTTAACCCCGAAGTGACAATAATCGGGATACTTACAGGTGATGACCGTAGTTTGAGGAGTTCATGTATTCACTATATGTTAATGCTTTGTTCCGGTTCTCTAATAAAAGGAGGCCTTAATATCCCTTAGTTTCCGTAAGGACCCCGCTGCCACGGGAGGGTAGGACAAAATATGTCATGCAAGTTCTTTTCCATAAGCATGTATGACTATATTCGGAATACATGCCTACATTATATCAATGAACTGGAGCTAGTTCTGTGTGACCCTAGGTTATGACTATTACATGATGAACCGCATCCGGCATAATTCTCCATCACCGATCCATTGCCTACGAGCTTTCCATATATTGTTCTTCGCTTATTTACTGTTGCTATTTCTATCATCACTACAAAATACCAAAAACATTGCTTTCACTACTATTACCTTTTGTTACCGTTATCACCACTATCATATTACTTTGCTACTAAACACTTTGTTGCAGATATTAAGTTTCCAGGTGTGGTTGAATTGACAACTCAGCTGCTAATACTTGAGAATATTCTTTGACTCCCCTTGTGTCGAATCAATAAATTTGGGTTGAATACTCTACCCTCGAAAACTGTTGCGATCCCCTATACTTGTGGGTTATCAAGACTATTTTCTGGCGCCGTTGCCGGGGAGCATAGCTCTATTCTTTGAGTCACTTGGGATATATATCTGCTTATCATTATGAAGAACTTGAGAGAACCAAAAACCAAGATCTATCCCTCAACTACGAGGGGAGGTAAGGAACTGCCATCTAGCTCTGCACTTGATTCACCTTCTGTTTTGAGTAAGTTTGCGACACCTACACCTGCTTCTGCTATTCGTTCTGATATGTCGCATGTTATTGATGATGCCACTTCTGCTATGCATGATACTTATGATGAAACTACCTCTATGCCTGATACTACTATGCCACTTAGTGCTTTTCTTGATGAACAACCTGCTAGGGATAGAGAAATTGAAAATATTGAATCTGATGATACTGATGAAAGTGATGATGAAGAACCACTTGCTATTCCTAAGGGTTATGTTTTTGATCAAGATGCTTCTTTAGCTATTTTAGCTTGCAGAAATAGAATTGAACTTAAAATTTTATTAGCTAAATGGAGTAAGCAATCTCTAAATGCTAGAATGAAACCCGACCCTGCTTTTGCTACTTCACCTATCTTTGTTACTGATAAGGATTATGAATTCTCTGTTGATCCTGATATAATTACTTTGGTTGAATCTGATCCTTTTCATGGTTATGAATCTGAAACTGTTGTGGCACATCTTACTAAATTGAATGATATAGCTACCCTGTTTACTAAAGATGAGAGAACTCGTTACTTTTATATCCTTAAAATATTTCCGTTCTCATTAAAGGGTAACACTAAGATATGGTTTAATTCTCTTGATCCTGGTTGTGTGCGTAGTCCCCAGGATATGATTTATTACTTCTTTGCCAAATATTTCCCTGCTCATAAGAAACAAGTTGCTTTAAGGGATATATATAATTTTGTGTAAATTGAAGAAGAGAGTCTCCCACAAGCTTGGGGGAGGCTTCTCCAATTACTTAATGCTTTGCCTGATCATCCTCTTAAGAAAAATGAAGTACTTGATATCTTTTATAATGGACTAACTGATGCCTCCAGAGATTATCTGGATAGTTGTGCTGGTTCTGTTTTCAGGGAAAGAACACCGGATGAAGCTGAAATTCTATTGAATAATATGTTGACAAATGAAAACAATTGGACACCTCCGGAGCCAATTCCTGAGCCTATTCCTAAACCAACTCCGAAGAATAGGGGTATTCTATTTCTCAGTCCTGAAGATATGCAAGAGGCAAAGAAATTTATGAAAGAAAAAGGTATTAAAGCTGACGATATTAAGAATTTACCTCCTATTGAAGAAATACATGGTCTTAATTTACCGCCTGTTAAAGAAACATATAATCCAAATCCTTTACCTATTGAAGAAACTCATGGTCTTGATAACCCGACACAGGTAGTAAAGGTAAATTCTCTCTATAGATATGATAAAGCTGTAATTCCATTTGCTAAGTTTGCTAGCCCATACTTAGATGAGTTTGATAAATTTATGGCTAAGCAAGAAGATTTTAATGCTTATTTTGGTAGAAAATTAAAATACAATTCAAATATGCTTGGACACTTGGGTGATTATATGACTAATGTTAAAGGTGAACTTAAACTTATTAGTAAACATGCTTCGATGGTTACCACTCAAGTAGAACAAGTACTTAAAGCTCAAAATGATTTGCTCAATGAATTGAATAGTAAAAATAATGATAATGTTGTTAGAGTGGCTACTAGAACTGGTAGAATGACCCAGGAACCTTTGTATCCTGAAGGCCATCCTAAGAGAATTGAGCAATATTCTCAGAGAAATAACATAGATGTACCTAGTTCTTCTAAAAAGAAGAAAAAGAAAAATGATAGGACTTTGCATGCTTCTAGTGATCTATTGTTGAAACACCTCAGAATCCAAATGATATTTCTATTTCTGATGCTGAAACACAATCTGGTAATGAACCTGAAACTAATGATAATGTTAATAATAATGTTCATGATGATGCTCAACCTAGTAATGATAATGATATAAAAATTGAACCTGTTGTTGATCTTGATAACCCACAATCAAAGAATCAATGTTATGATAAGAAAGATTTTGTTGCTAGGAAACATAGTAAAGAAAGAGAGCCTTGGGTTCAGAAACCCATGCCTTTTCCTCTCAAACCATCCAAGAAAAAGGATGATGAGGATTTTGAGCGCTTTGCTGAAATGATTAGACCTATCTTTTTGCGTATGCGACTAACTGATATGCTCAAAACTAATCCTTATGCTAAGTATATGAAATATATTATTACAAATAAAAGAAAGATACCGGAGGGTGCGGAAGCGATGGAGGAAGGAGTGGTCGGTGATGACGCGGCGCAGGGTAGGGCAGGCCGTCGAGGCGCGGGCGAGGTCGACGGCCGCGGTTAGGCGGAGGAGGATTTCCTCGAGGAGCTCGTCCTGGAGCGCCGGCTGCTCCGACGGCGTGGCTTGGATGTCGCCCGACGGTGCCATTGGGGTGGAGGGTGGAAATGCAGCAAGCGGATTTAGGGTGGAAATGCAGCAAGCGGATACACGTTGCATTAGTCTGCAAAAAGGTGATGATCGACGATATTGAGAAGGGATCGGCAGCTAGCTACGATGCAATGAAATCAAGGTACATTCCCTGTATTTTTATTCCTGTAGCTTCATCCATGAGCTTTGAAACTTTAATTTTGAAGCTCACAACATTCTAGGGATTGGTCGGCATGTCCGGTTTTAGCCAACCAAATGGTCCTATTCTTTTTTATCTATAAACATTATTTTTGATTGAATATGTTTTCCAAGTTTGCCTTTAAAAAGCTACCAATGCACTTCCTTAAAAGGAATTTTTTTGGCAATGCACTTCCCTAAAAATGAGCAAAGCAAACGGCTCAATTATTATATTTTCTTTTCTCTCCCAGATTTTTTTAAATATCTCCGGTTTTCTCTACTCTTTCGGGTAAAACTTGCGTGCTTTTTTTAATGTCCACTTACATAAAAGATGTACAAAATGTGTATTTGGCTAGTGTATGCATATAAAACATTTCTCATCATGTATTACAAAATGTTTATCATATATTTAAAAGTAATATTCATCTTGTATTTCCAAAACATTCATTCTGTATTAAAATATGTTCATCGTGTATTTCTAAAAATGTCTATCGTGCATTAAAATATTTTAATATTGTACTTAAAACATGGTAGCCATGTAAGAAATGATTATCGTGTATTAAAAAATCATCCATTTGAAAAATAGTCTTGTCATACAAAAGGTGTTCACACATTTTTTTTCATTGTTCACATATTTTATAAAAGGTTTTTTTTATCAATTTTGCCATTAATTGTGTCACACTACTCAATTTTGTCATTGGGAGATTCAACTACTCAAAAATATCATTCTTTCATTAAACGTATGCTAAGAAATGTCACTCGGCACCGTTGTGGTTCAGTGAAAGGCCATTGACCGGGGTGAAGTGACCAAAATACACCCGAACCCCACTTTGTCTGTGTCTCCTCTACAACTCATTGTAACATGTGGGACTAGTTTTCAGTACACGAAGGATGAAATTAGAAGCAAAATAGCTTCACGCATGGGTGGTCAAATCCTCGTGTGTCGTTATTTTTTCTTCTAATTTAATTATGTGTGTACTAACTACTAGCACACACATGTTATTGGGGAGTCAAGTTGGGTCCACGGGATTTTGGTCACTTCACCTTAGTCGATGGACTTTGACCAAACGGTAATGATGTCGAGTGGCATTTTTTAGCACAAGCTTAATGAAAGGATGGCATTTTTAGGTAACTCAAACTTCTAGTGGCAAAATTGAGTCATGTGACATAACTAGTGGCAAAACTGATAAAATAAACCTTTATAAAATATTCATGTGTTTCTAAAATGTGTTCCCCTATTTTTAAAAATTCACGTAGTTTTAATAATTTTAATGCTATTATTATTTAAAAATCCAAGAATTATTCATGCATTTTAAAAAATCATTTCATAATTGCAAAATGTATTGAACCTATTTGGAAAACAGTTGTGTATTTATTAATATTGTTCACTCCTTTTGGAAAATTTCTCATGGAGGTTTATAAAGTGTTCAATCTAATGTAAAAATGTGTGTGTAAGTTTTAAAGGTGTTCACACCTTTGAAGAAATTTTCACATGTTTCAATACGATGTTCATGCATATATACTAAAATGTTCGTGTAAATAAAAAGTGTCCGTATAATTCATAATTATATCTATATATAATTAAAAAGGTTCTCATGTAATTTTAATTTTTTTCATGATTTAAATAAATTTTATGTACATTTGAAGTGTTCGCACATTAGTAGAAAATTTTCAGTATGTAAAAATAACTGTTCACATATACCAAAATATGTTTGCGAATATAAAAAATATGTTAATTTATTTAAAAATTATTTACTGTGTCAAAAAATGTGAAAAGAGCTAATAGAAAAACGAAGGAAGAAGAAATAATAAAAGAAAAAAGGAAAGGAAGAACAAAAAAGTTAATAAAAAATTAGTGTAAGCAAATACACATCCTAGCAGGCTAGCACTACTCAGAAAAAAAATAACTGCTCACACTAACAAAAAAAAAAGGCAAAGTGATACAATAGAACGACTCCCTTTGCGTAGAGCCCTAGGCAAACCGACTCACTTGGGAGCAGGAGCTAGGCTTATGTGGGCGATAGTTCGTTACAACTCGTACTAAGCGAGAGGTATTCTTTGCGGGCGAGATATATTAGCACCCGGAAATGTGCATATGGAGCTGCTTGTGGAGACAACGACTTAGTGTGCGTATTGGTCGGAGGAACGACCTTGAAATTAGTGTGCGCCGGCCAATGATATGAGAGAAGATGGCTAAGGGGAGCGGCTAATAGAACCAACTCTTATGGTGAAATAATCCAAAAAAATTCAGTTTGGTCCGTCGGATTGAAGATTCACGGCCCAAATTGGTCTTCGAGTTTTATAACTTGTCGGTGCAAATGTTGAAGCTTGTTGATTTAAGTTTTAAAGCTTGTTGGTGCAATTTTTGAATTTTTCATTTGTGGTATCCGATCCATCTCTAATCTAACAATCCATGTTAAACCTTCTCTTTTCTTCCACCGTAAAGGTTCTTCTATCGTAGTCGTCCTCAGGTGATTACGACTGACGACGGTTCCCGGGTTGTTGAGTTTGCCATGCTACGGTGGACGACGTTGTGCACCCCTGAGTGTTGGGGGTGCAGTGTTAAAAGCAGCGGCAGGTATTATGTGATTTCTGAGCAAAACAACGGGTGACACTCCGCACTTTGGCACTCGCTCCGACCATGCCAGTATAGAAAATTGGATCTTTGAAATTGCAGGATACGATCAAGATTACTGTCACCATAGAATAATAAATAATAAAGCTGGTTGACGGGCCCCAAAATCAAAAAGAGGTAAACACCTGAGCCGATCTAATATTCAGGAGCCACCCTTTGTCGCGGGGATGACACACCACCCTTGGTATGTGCTGACTGGGAGTAGTCCCCCTTGGCCCATCTTTTCTCGAGTGTCCAGCCTACTTTGTCAACGTCGACTCCACTCAACAACTAACCCCAGCCAGCAAGCACGTGAGCCGCACTATCTTCAATAATGCCTAATCGCTTCCGCTAATGCTACTACAATTGTAGATCAAAAGGCCCCTAAGCTGACTCCGTTCCATTGACAACAAGCATTAAGATCCAATTACATCAGCAATCCATGCCTTTGTCTAAATAAAAAATCAGCAATCAAGACACTGCCTGCGGACGGCGGTCGTCGTCGTGGTCGTTCTTTGAGAACGCGTGGAAGAGCAGGGACGCCAATGTGTTTCGTGACCAACACACGCCCTCCGGCCCCTGTGGCATGCAACATCGATCGTAGAACTTTATCATGTAGAACTTTATTTATTGCCATGCATGACACAAAGTAGCATATCATTTGTTATGATACGGTATCATGATATAATACTTCACCATCTCTTTCTTCATTCAATGCTGTGACACATCATCAAAATTGTTTAGTTGGCATGCATGATACTAAGTATGATACTATCATTACAACCAGCCTTAACCGGTCGTCTGGGCGGCCACACTGATGGAGCACTGCTACATGTCACAATTTCTATACAACATCTGTACGACACCGTTGATGGAATGGTGTGACATTGTCGGATGCGAATCGTACATAGAATGGTATAAATTGGTACCACTCTTTCACTGGACCGGCCAGACAGACGCGCGCGACATACGGCCGTGTGAGTGCAAGCAGGGCGATCGATCGACAGGACGGACGATGGGGACGGTGGCGGCGCTGTGGGACGTCCTGGCGAAGGCGGCCAACCTGGCGCAGATGTCCGGCCTGCATGCCGTGATGCTCGTCGCCGCGGGCGCGAGCATCATGCGCATCCCGCAGAGCAGGCGGGAGTGCGCCAAGCTCGAGCGGTGCTGCCGCAGGCTCCACGCGCTGCTCAAGTGGCCGACGGGCTGCGGCGCCGCGCTGCTCTGCTCGGAGCTGGGAGGCCCCGTGGTGCAGGCGCTCGTCGACTCCTACCACCGGAGCACGCTCTGGCGCCGCGTCCGGAGCGGCAGGAGCATGGCGATCCGGCTGCGCGACATGCGGGACGTCGTCGACTCCTACTGCGTGCTTCTGCTCTTCATCAACGCGCATCTCCTGCTGCAGCAGGCAACTAATCATGATCACACCCCGCAGCCAGATGCTACGTACGTGAACGTGAGGTGCAAATTATGTTGATCCGTGGATGTAACGCCTAATTACATCTCTGATAGTATCATGTTGATTTGATTGGTGACGCAGGATTCATGAGGCGAATGATTCATCGCAAGGTCAAAGTGTACAAGTAGTGACTAGTGAGCAATTGCCCCAAAGTCGCAGCAATTCGTGATAGTCAGACAGAAGCGTGCATGCTCTAGTGATGATTTCCCATGCATAATGTACACGGGTTAGGGACGAGATGGGTCCCAATAGGAGATGGTTAGTAGTGGATTCTCAAGCGAATTCGACCCTTATTAGAAGCCTACTCTTTTCATTTGCTGCAAAGTTAAGAACGCAACATCTGTGTACATAAGTTTAGAAGTGTTTTCCCTTTGTAAAGGTCTCAAGTTTTTTTTTCTTTTCTAATAGAAAAAGGTCATAAGCTTGGTAGTTGATTTGCCATCTGATGAGGATTAGATTAAGAGGTAAATACAACAATGGTGCCTGAACTTGTCATCAATGTTCACTTTAGTGCCTGAACTTAAAAAATACGTCTAACTGGTTCTAAAACTTGACACAAACATGCAAATACGGTGCTAATCCTATCCATAGACGTAAAGCGCGTCAACATGGCATCGTGTATGGCTGACGTGGCATGGGGCCTACTTGTAGTTACAAAACAGAATTACCCGAGTACTATATATATATATATATATGACCCTATGACTAGTGGGCCCGCCTGTCAGTAAGTAATTAGTAAGAAAAATAACATAAGGACGTAATGGACGGGCATCGAACCTGCGACCTAACGTTTGGGAAATACCTGGGCTCACCATTCCACCAAATATGTTTTCAAGTTAATGTCAGCCCCTCATCCTTAATGTATTTCAACCAAAAACTCCAGTATACATAAATGGGTTGCAGCTTGTGGCCGCAGATGTCGGGCCCGCCATCATCTGATCCGAAAGACCAGATCTAGGGTTTCCCCCAGAGAAAGTTGGGAAGGAATGTAAGAACTGCGACGTTGATGCCTTCAAGAAAGGTACGGTCATGTCCGCGGATATTTGAAATCAAGGAACAATCCCTGCCTTTTTCACTGTTGAGCTCCGAAACTTTAATTTTGAAGCTCACAACCTTACAAAGCATGCTCAAGTTCTAGGGCTTGTCCACCATGTCTGGTTTAGCCAGCCATATGATCCTATTTTTATTCCTCTAAACATTGTTTTCTGGTTGAAAGCTTTGCGAGTTTTCCTTAAAAAAAACTAGCAACCACTTTCATCAAAAAGAAAAGGAACAACTAGCAATGCACTGCACTATGAAAGAGCGAAGCAAACAGCTCATTATTATATTTTTTTTTCTCTTCCAGCTCTTTTTAATACCTTCATCTTTATCTAGTCTTTCGGGTAGAACTTGTGTGTGTGTGTGTGTGTGTGTGTGTGTGTGTGTGTGTGTGTGTGTGTGTGTTTAAAAGAAAAATGTTCACTTACATTAAAAAAATGTACACATTATAAAACATGTATTTGGATAAATGTTTGCGTATGCATATAGAAATTTGCTCATCGTGTATTAGCGTTGTTCATAATATATCTAAAAGCAATATTCATCTTCCATTTTCAAAACATTCGTTCTGTATTAAAATATGCTCATCGTGTATTCCAAAAAAAAGTCTACCATCCATTAAAAATATATTAATATTGTACCTAAAAAATGGTCGCCACATAAAAATGTTCACCACATAATGAAAACATGTTTACTATGTATTAAAAAAGTATTTAATGCATTTGAAAATATTAATGTCATGTTCACACATATTTTTAAAATGTTCACATATTTTATAAAAGGTTTTTTATTAGTTTTGCCATTACTCGTGTCACACTACTCAATTTTGTTACTAGCAGTTTGAACTACTAAATTATGTCATTCTTTTGTTAAAAATATGCTAAAAAATGTCACTCGGCACCATTGTCGTATAGTCAAAGGCTATTGACCCAGGTGAAGTGGCCAAATACCCATGGACCCACTTGCTAGTGTCCCCTCTACAACGCGTTGTAACATGCGGGTCCTAGTTTTCAGTACTAGAATGAAATTAGAATCAAAATAGCTTGACGCATGGGTGATCAAATCCTCATGGGTCATTATTCTTTCTTCTAATTTAGTTCTTTGTGTAACGGCAACTAACACTCATGTGTTATAAGGGAGCGCTGGCAAGTTAGGTCCAAGGGTATTTTTGTCGCTTCACCTTAGTCAATGGCCTTTGACCAAATGGTAACATTGTCTAGTTGCATTTTCTTAACACAAGCTTAATGGATGTATGGCATTTTTAAGTAGTTGAAACTTCTAGTGGCAAAGTTGAGTTATGTGACACAAGTAGTGGCAAAATTGATAAAAGTCCTTCATAAAAATATCCGTGTGTTTCTAAAATTGATAAAACTCCTTAATAAAAAAGTATTCATGCATTTAAAAAATCGTTCCGTAATTGCAAAAGGTATTGAACCTATTTCGAAAACGTTTGTGTATTCATTAAAATTGTTCACTCCATTTGGAAAATTGTTCATGTAGGTTTATAGTGTTCAATCTAACGTATAAGTTTTAAAAGTGTTCACACATTTGAAGAATTTTTTTCACATGTTCTAAAACAATGTTCATGTATATATACTAAAATGTTCTTGTAAATACAAAAGTGTCCACATAATTTGTAACTATCTTTATATATAATTAAATAGGTGTTCACGTAATTTTAAAATTGTTCACGAGTTAAATAAATTTCATGTACATTTGTAGTGTTCACACATTAGTAGAAAATGTCCAGTATGTTAAAAATAATTGTTCATGTATACCAAAATATGTTCACGAATATGGAAAAAATATTAATTTATTTTAAAAATTTATTGTGTCAAAAAGTGTGAAAAGAGCAAAAAATAATAATGAAGCAATAAGAAATAATAATAAAAGGAAAGGAAGAACAAAAAAGTGAATGAAAAATATGATAAAAGTTAAGAAAATCAAGTGTGTGACTTAATGTAAGCAAATACTCCCTCCGTTCCTAAATATTTGTCTTTCTAGACATTTCACATGACTACTACATACAGATGTATGTAGACATATTTTAGAATGTAGATTCACTCATTTTGCTCCGTATGTAGTCACTTGTTGAAATGCCTAGAAAGACAAGTATTTAGGAACGGAGGGAGTACATCCTAGCAGGCTAGCACTGCCAAAAAAAAATTAGAACTACTAGAACTAACAAAAAATTAGGCAAAGTGATACAATAGAGCAGACTCCCGTTGTGTAGACAAACCGGCTCACTTGGGAGCGGGAGCATGGCCTATGTGGGCGATAGTTCGTTACAACTCGTACTAAGGGAGAGATAGTCTTTGCGGGCGAGCTATATTAGCACCCAGAAATGTGCATATTGGCGAGCGGGAGCTGCTTGTGGAGACAACGACCCAGTGTGTAGATTGGTCGGAGAAACGACACTGAAATTCCGAGCAGGCTCTGGAAACCAGGAGTTCGATCAAATCGCATGGCCGGTCGGCCCTTGGCAAGAGTATCGCTGGCGACCAATGGCGTGAGAGAAGTTGGGTAAGGGGCGGCTAATAGAATCAACTATTGTGGAGAAGTAATAGAAAAAGCAGCTTGGTCTGTCAAATCGAAGATACACGACCCAAATTGGTCTTCAAGTTTTAGAACTTGTCGGTGTAAGTTTCGAGATTTGTCCGACTCAAGTTTCGAAGTTTGTTGGTACAATTTTTGTAATTTACATCCGTGTTATCCATATAGTCCCTCCATCTCAAAATAAGTGACTTAATTTTACAATAACTTTATATTAAAGTTAGTACAAAATTGAGTCACTTATTTTGGAACAAAGGAAGTATAATTTATTGGGTCATATCGATTTCCCCTATTCTTTCACCTTTAAGCAAGTTTAGCAAGTTTGTTTCTATCTGCAGCCCAGCCTCGCGTCAAAATTTTAACCTTATTTGAATAAAAAACTGAGAGTTGCCACTGTTTCTATCGTGTATAGTCATCCCCGAATGGCTACGATGCATCCCGGGTTGTTCAGTTTGGCATGCTACGGTGGACTTTGCTCAGTTCAGCCTGCCGGGCTGCGCACCCCTGCGTGTGGGGCGTAGTGTTAAAAAGCATGCCGCGGTTGGCTTTGTGCGATTCTACAGTCTACACCTTTCCAGTAGTTCCACCCAGTATATAAAACTGAATCTTCGAAATTTCAGGATACGATCACGATTACCACCCAGACCCAGGCCGTGGCTTCCATAGAATAATAAATACAAAGCTATTTTTTTTCTAATCTAAAGCTGGTTGACGAGCAGGGAAGCGCGCGCCGTGGACACCTGAGCCGACCTATTCACGAGCCATCCTTTTACGCGGGAATGACACCGCCCTTTTATGTGCTGACAGGGAGCGTCCCCTTGGCCGATCTTTTCTCTGGTGTCCAGCCTACTTCGTCAACATCGACTCCGGCCGCTCCACTAATCCGGCAGCAAGCACGTGACCTCGATCGTCTCCTGGATGAGATGGCCGGCCGCACTATCTTCAATAATGCCTTGCTAATCGCTTCCGATAGTATATATTTAGAACAAAAGGCCCTCAGGCTACGTTCATTTCATTGAAAAATAAGACCAAGGCACTCCATATATGTCAGTTGCCCTCGGCCCTCGCGCACTCACAGTTCCCTTTCTGTGCAAAAAGCTCGCATATTCCCTGCCCAATTTAACCACCCTAGCCGCGTTTCTCGAATGTCCCATCCGGTCGTCCGGGCGGTCACCACTCACCAGCGATGGCTGCAGCTGCAACATATATAAGTCATCGGCGCCAGTCTCTCACAAAGGCCGGACACACACGCGTGAAGAAAGACGGGGCGATGGGGATGGTGGCGGCGCTGTGGGACGTCCTGGCCAAGGCGGCCAACCTGGCGCAGATGTCCGGCCTGCACGCCGTGATGCTCGTCGCCGCGGGCGCGAGCCTCATGCGCATCCCGCAGAGCAGGCGGGAGTGCGCCAAGCTCGAGCGGTGCAGCCGCAGGCTCCACGCGCTGCTCAAGTGGCCGACGGGCTGCGGCGCCGTGCTGCTCTGCTCGGAGCTGGGAGGCCCCGTGGTGCAGACGCTCGTCGACGCGGCCGGCCTCGTCGACTCCTACCACCGGAGCACGCTCTGGCGCCGCGTCCGGAGCGGCAGGAGCATGGCGATCCGGCTACGCGACATGCGGGACGTCGTCGACTCCTACTGCGTGCTTCTGCTCTTCATCAACGCGCATCTCCTGCTGCAACAGGCGACTAATCATGATCAGCCCCCGCCGCCTACGTACGTGTACGTGAGATGCAAATTATGTTTGATCCGTCGATGCAACTCTGTCGGATGCGGGCCACATACCTACTTACGCCTAATTACGTCTCTGATACTATCATGCTGATTTGATTGGTGACGCAGGATTCTTGAGGTGAATGATTCATCGGAGAATCAAAGTGTACAGGCAGCGAGCAACTATACTCAAAGGGGCAACGGTACTGGCGATGGAGGAATATGAAGTCAGACAGAAGGGTGCCTGCTCTAGTGATGATTTCCCATGCATAATGTACAGCGGTTAGGGAGGAGACGTGTGCCAATAGGATCGATGGTTAGTAGTGAATTCTCGGAAAAATCGACCCTTTTTGTTTTAGAAAAGGAGGATGACCTCCGGCCTTTGCATCTGGGCGATGCATCTGGAAAAATCGACCATTATCAATTAGAACCCTAGTCTTGTCATTTGCTGCAAAGTGAAGAATGCAACATCTGTGTACATAAGCTTAGAAGTGCTTTTTTTTGTAAAAGGTCTTAAGCTTTCCTTATTTTCTAATTGAAAAGGTCATAAGCTTGGAAGTTGATTCTGCATCTGATGAGAATTAGATTACTCATATGGACACGGCCCTAGCCAACAGAGAATGGTGAATGGAAGAATGATTTGGCGACAAGAGGCACTGCTTTGTGTCGATGCGGTCGTATCACCTTGATAAATCAATTCAATGAAATGTCCTTTATCGAAAAACAGGCGCTGCCTTCCAGATGCTATCCCAAAAGTAGGTCGCTAGATAGGGGCACATCTTTTTGTAGGGGTACAACTATGTCTAGCATAACGCAAGCGAGACTAGTGCAGCCTCGCGTCGAGGAAAGCACTACTCAGAAGGCCCACTAATGAGACCGAGCGTGGGTTTCAATTTCCCGTTCATCCGTTCACTCTATGTCCATTTATATAGTTTAAATACCTATATTTCATAACGTATATTCACTTCACCTTTTTTTAAACTGTTGTTGATTGCTACTCCCTCCGTTCCACATTTTAAAATGTTTAACACACACTGAAAACATGTTCAGAACATAATACAAAATAATAATAAAACATATATTTGAAAAAAGTCAATCATGTATTTAAAAAATGCTAAACATATGCGAAATAGATTATTCTCATGTATATGAAAAATATTCAATGCGTATGAAAACATAGACATCAAAACATATATATGAAAACCAAATCTTAATCATGTATTTGAAAAAGGTAAACCATATATAATTTTTTCAGATGTTTACAAAAAATAGACATCAAAAATATATATTTAAAAATGTTAATCACGTATTAGAAAAAGCTAAACATGTGTAAAGAAATATTCCTTGTTTATACAATCTATTTTGAAAAATATACATCCAACATATATTAGAAAAAAATGTTAATCATGTATTTAAAAAAAGTTTCTTTTTTGAATTATTTTGATTACCTGCCACATATGTATAAAATATTTAAGATGTATATGTAAAATGTACAATGTATATGAAAAATTACACATCAAGACATATATTTGGCAAAACTATTTCGACATGTAAAAATATATTTCATATCTATAAAAATTGTAAAAAATGTAATGAAAAAAGTAGACATATATAGAAAAATAAAAAGAAAAAAAATGAAGAAAACCGTAAAGGAAAACACACAAATAGAAAGAAAGGAGAAACAAGAGAATCAAAAGGAAACCAATGAAAACATTAAAGGAAAAATACAGAAAATTAAATAATAGAAAAATCTCCAAATAAAACCAATGGAACTGTAAATAGAAACACGGAAAAAGAAAAAAAAAGAACAGTGGCAACCGTAACGAAAAATACAAAAATGGAAACAAAGAGTGGAAACCAAATAAAACACACAGAAAAGAAGAAACAAAGCATGTGAAAATAGTAAAAATGAAAATAAAAAAAACGAATAAAAACTGGGCCATTCTAACTTACAGACAAAGAAAAACAATTAAACTCTACAGAGAGCGAGCTTCTTTTCTTCTAGCGAACTAGCGAAAGAGTGAGCCAGGAACGAGAAAAAGTCCAACAAAACTGGCAGACCCAGAAACACAACTACACAAACAACCTTAAGGCGAGACGTAACAGATATCACTACGGGCGACTTATAGCTCTGGAGAAAGATAGCGACCAAGCGTTTTCCCCTGTGAGAGAGAGTTAGGGACATCTATGTTTGCTGGCCCATGCCAGGTCTTCCCAAAGCGGGGGCTTTTCCTTTTTATTTTCTTCTGTGTTTTATTTTATTTTTTATTTTTAAATTTGTGATATATTGTTTTCAATTCACGAACATTGTTTCAAATTCATGAGAATTTTTAAGATCTGACAACCTTTTCAAATTCCCGATTTTTTTGAAAATCAGGATTACATTTTTCAAATTCATGAGCACATTTTTAAATTCATGTATAATTTTTTACATTTGGAACATTTCCATATTCGTGAATATTTTTTGAAATCGAAGTTTTTTTTCAAATACATGGACATTTTTTGGAATTCGAAAATTTTAAAAATTTATAAAATTCTTTGAAATAAGGGAACACTTTTCAAAATCGTGATTTTTTTTAATTTTAGGAACATTTTTAAAATTCAGTAATTTTGAAAAATTCAAAAAAATTAGATATTCAAGAATATCTGAACGAATTCATGCACTATTTTTTAAGGAACCATTGCATTTTTGCCCTTATTGGGAACCTACCCAAGGGATTTGTCCTTACCTTTTCACTCTCCTCCGTTTTACCTTTAAATTTATCTCACAGGCCCCTCGAATACCCTTCCATCACGTTTTCGTCTGGTCAAAGGCCATTGACCATTATTTTGGACCAAACAGTTCTTGGTAGTTGGCAGAGGGGCTACTGACTTACATGCAAGGCGAACCAAAAAAGGAAAAAATATATCACCTCTCTCTTCATCCTAGTCACTTACATGCGAGACCCACCAAAAATGAAATAGGAAAAGTCTCCCCCTCTCTCTAGACACAACAGACGAGGCCACATGAGGTGGCACTGGCGGCCATTTCTTCCTCCCTCCTCTCTGTCTCGGGCTGTAGACGGACCTTGAGCGCCTCTCTCACTGTCTCTCGCTCGCAACCCTAGCCCCTCGCCACACCCTCCGTCTCCCTCGTTCTTGCTCTCCCAGCCAAGAGTGAGCATCAGTGAAAGTGGTCGTAGGTTGTCACCGCGGTCAATGGCCTTCCCATGGCAAGAAGTCTTGTCGTTGCGATCCTAATAGCCAATTTTAATAGTTCCACCCGATGAATCGGCGAGGGAATGCCTAGAACCGACGCCATACACTTCTTATGCCCCGACGCCAGTCATCGTTGCCTTCGTCGGTTTGCCGCCTTCCGCCTACAATTGGCCTTCCCAATATTCACATCGAAGATATCGTGACCCCCTCTCCATTTACCTTCTTCCTCCCCTACTGATTGGTTCCTCAGCTCGCTCCCTACTGTACACCATGTCGGTGTTGTCGCCGTCGTGCTGCGCGCCGATGATGTTGTCTACCATCGAGCCAAATAACCACTGTTTCAAGACCCTAGAGCTGCTAGGACCCGAAGAACCCTTCATATCAATCGATTTGTGATCGTAACAACGTCTTAGCGTACCCCATGCCAACGCTGCAACAAGACCTCTTTGGCAGCCCTGTATCCCCAGTGACTCATACGACCACCCATGGACGCAGCTTGCTCCAAGAGTCCGTAGGACTAAATCTACGCTCAACTTATCGTCGGCAGAGGAATCCCGGGCCTATTCCCCTTGGATCCTGGTCGCCGACATCTTAACGCTGGTGGTCAAGTTTATTAGTGTCCTTTCTTTTGAATAAGTTAATTACTCCCTCCGTCCCATAATATAAGAGTGTTTTTGACAGGATTATGGGACGGAGGAAGTAGGTTCTATGGAGGATTAGCCAGGAACATGGCACGTGGGCCCAACCTTGTAGCATTAGGATTAGCTAGGACCCGACCTATTTAGAGCCGCCCATGAGGTGATATGGTATTTGGTGAGACCTCCTATGACGCTTATAGGCCGGTCCATGCGTGGGGTGCGACGCCCCTGTTTTTTTATCTTATCTTTTTTTTTCTTGCTTGTTTTTTTTCTTTTTTTAACTTCAATTTTTTACAAATCCTAAATTCAAAAAATGGGATTTCTCAAAAGGTACTGAATTTCAAAAATGGGCATTTTTGCTCTTAGTGGAGACATACCCACAGGGGTTGCCCTTACTTTTCGATTCTGCTCAATTTTGCCCTTAGATTTGTCTCCAAGGTCACCCGAATACCGTTTCGCCGCCGTGCCATCCAGTCAAAGCCCTTTGATCGTATTTTGGTGCCCCCTCCCCCACGGCTAATGACCAGAACCATTGGAATTAGAAATCCCCACCTAGAATCACATGAGTGGAAGGAAACTAGGCAAACCACCCAGATAGTCGACATGGCAGGGAAGAGTGCAACATGCACGCCAGTCGGATGTCCTGAGCAAAAGGAATGCAAGCGAACTGACCAGACGATCGACGGGGCGGGGAAGAGTGCAATAAGCGAGCACGTGGAGTGCACATGCCAATCAGCCAGGTCGCAGCTGTGAAAGGCCGTTAGAGATGGCAAAACACGCATTCCATTCCGGGAGAGCTCGCAGAACACGTCATCCAGCAACCACATCGGTCAAAATCCAGGTAGGCGTGGCAAGACACACACACCCCATTTAGCAAAACACAAGCAAAAGGAAGCACCATGTTCATATTGTGTCTGCATCAATAACTATTTGAAGGACGCCCCCTTTTATAAGCATCATAGACACCTTCATAATCACACCCTTGGATCGAAGACCGATTGGAGCCAAGGAGCGAAGCAACTTACGAACAACATATTTTATGAATGATCCACAAAGAGACAAAAAATAATGCATCAGAGAATTTAGATGAACTATTTGAAGGATGTTTCCCATGAATTGTCTGCAACTGATTTTGTTTGTTCTGTGTTTGTATTTTCCTTGTGTATGTACTAACAACAGACAATGATAATTGTTTCCCGTATCCTTCTTTGGCCCAGGGCAATCTAGTAGGCGGGTCGATAGAAAGTATCGTAAGTGTCATCTCCGTCCAGCCAGTGAAGTGCCTTTTTTTGTCTAGTATCCAATTTAGATCTTGGCAACGTGGTTGCCGAGTCCCAGATAGTCTATACTATACAATTGTTCTACGGTAATTTTCATTAATTAATTCCAAGAAAGAATATTTACAAAGAAAGAAAAAAGAAAAACACACCAATGGCTACTTATCCAGTTCCTAGTCTCGGGAACATAATAACATTAAGGAGCAATAACTATATCCTCTACAAACCTCATAGATGTGTAGCAGCCCATCCTTAAAACTGTCCAATTTTTTTGCTTTGATTCTGTCTTGTAATAGAACCAAATCTTCTTTGACCCAAAACTTCCAGCAATTAATACTTGGCACCTCCTGTCTAAAAATCTTTCCATTTCTCAGTGTCCAAATTCTCCAACATCCTTGGATAATAATGACCAGGGAAAATTCTTTTGGGAGAGAAGAGTGCAATATCATAATGTCATCGAAGCTTGATATTCCTAGTTTTCTGTTTGGAACGATGCATTCCCAGCATTCTTGTGCAAAGGTACAATCCGAGAAAAGATGCCTCAAGGTTTCTTCCATGTACAATATACATTGAATACAATTATAGTTGTCCAGATGCATATTCTTTCTCCTCAACAAATTTATGATGTTGATTCTATCATGTAATAGTAGCCAGAAGATTTTTTTTGCCTTAGTCTGTTAGAAGTCTTCCAGATCCATTTGAACACCAAATTACTTTCAGTCTTCGGCTAAATAGCTTTATACATTCTGATTGATGAATAGTGTTGGCCTTGCTCGGAGCCCTTCCATCTATCCCTTCTTTGCTCATTCCAATGCATAGTCACTAGACCTTGAAGATCATTCAGTTGGATGTATGCTAGTTCTGAAAGTGGAGTGTGAAGCAGTAAATGGGGGTTTTCTTCTGATATCCATGTGGCTGCTGAGTGTGTATCCTTTTTGACAAAGGAGTGCAGTTCTGGGAATTTGTTGATAAGATAAGAATCTAACCACTTGTCATGCCAAAAAAGGACAGTTTGTCCATTACCGATTGTGCATTAGTAACTCTATTTGAACAGTATAAAGAGCTTTAAATGACTCTTCCACCAGCTGGAACCTTCCATCTTTAGCCCTGGAAGCTGTGTGTTGTAGTAAGTATCTCAGATTAATTTAACCCATGGCAAATCCTCTCTATTGAAAAACGTGCGGCATGTTGCCTCCCCACGGAGCCACCCATCAAGATTAGACGGCTCGCGCAGGGTGCGCCCGATGTTGCCAAATAGTGCAACTGCATTATTATGTAATTAGGAAAAAACAATGTATCGAGGTAGATGTAGAGGCGGTGTATATCCCTTAGTTCCCAATGTTTTTTTGAAAAGGAGGATAACCTCCGGCCTCTGCATCAGTATGATGCATAGGGACATATGTTATTAAGAATGCAAAATTCAGTAGCCGAACGACATCGACCCAGAAATAAAGCAAAAAGAAAATCCGAGTCTGCATGCCCCGTGACAGTAACTCCACCAGATAGCCACTAACCCTATGTTAAAAGATGACATCAAAACGAAAATTACACAACTCCTAGGCTACACCTCCAAGAAGGAATCGCCACACGTGCGCTGATGATGGCGACTCTAACATAAGTTTGAACTCTGAATTCTCATCCCCAAAGAAAAGTTTCAATCCACCACCTTCAACAAGACATCCACATAGCCTGATCAGAGATCTTGTGTTTCTACCGGAGTGCATAAACTCGTTGTTGAAACCGTATGTACCATCATCCCTTATTTGGCTATCGACGCCTCGATGACCGGATACCTCTGAAGAAGACACCAGAAGACAGATGTCCCATAACACCTGCCTCCCATCATCGTCGCACCACCTTCGATTCAGCAGCAACAGGTTAGACATGAGACCTCCACCAGAACCGTCGTGTAGCACGTGCCGGTAGCAGACATGACTTGACGCCCTCGCATGAGACATGTGCGTATAGCATCTGCCAGCGGTGCATCCGTGATACGTCTCCAACGTATCTATAATTTTTGATTGCTCCATGCTATATTATCTACTGTTTTGGACCATATTGGGCTTTATTATCCACTTTTATATTATTTTTGGGACTAACCTATTAACTGGAGGCCCAGAATTGCTGTTTTTATTTGCCTATTTCAGTGTTTTGAAGAAACAGAATATCAAACGGAGTCCAAACGAAATGAAACCTTCAGAAACGTGATTTTCTCATCAGATAAGACCCAGGAGACTTGGACCCTCCGTCAAGAAATCCACGAGGCGGTCACGAGGGTGGAGGGCGCGCCCCACCCCCTAGGGCGCGCCCCCTGCCTCGTGGGCCCCTCGAAGCTCCACCGACGTACTCCTTCCTCCTATATATACCTACGTACCCCCAAACGATCGGGGACGGAGCCAAAAACCTAATTTCACCGCCGCAACTTTCTGTATCCACGAGATCCCATCTTGGAGCCTGTTCCAGAGCTCCGCTGGAAGGGGAATCGATCACGGAGGGCTTCTACATCATCATCCAAGCCCCTCCGATGAAGTGTGAGTAGTTTACTTCAGACCTACGGGTCCATAGTTAGTAGCTAGATGGCTTCTTCTCTCTTTTTGGATCTCAATACAATGTTCTTCCTCTCTCTCATGGAGATCTATTCGATGTAATCTTCTTTTTGCGGTGTGTTTGTTGAGAACGATGAATTGTGGGTTTATGATCAAGTCTATCTATGACTAATATTTGAATCTTCTCCGAATTCTTTTATGTATGATTGGTTATCTTTGCAAGTCTCTTCGAATTAGCAGTTTGGTTTGGCCTACTAGATTGGCTGTTCTTGCCATGGGAGAAGTGCTTAGCTTTGGGTTCGATCTTGCGGTGTCCTTTCCCAGTGACAGAAGGGGCAGCAAGGCACGTATTGTATTGTTGCCATTGAGGATAACAAGATGGTTTTTTTATCATATTGCATGAAACTATCCCTCTACATCATGTCATCTTGCTTAAGGCGTTACTCTATTTTTAACTTAATACTCTAGATGCATGTTGGATAGCGGTCGATGAGTGGAGTAATAGTAGTAGATGCAGGCAAGAGTCGGTCTACTTGTCTCGGATGTGATGCCTATACACATGATCATACCTAGATATTCTCATAACTATGCTCAATTCTGTCAATTGCTCAACAATAATTTGTTCACCCATCATAGAATACTTATGCTCTTGAGAGAAGCCACTAGTGAAACCTATGGCCCCCGGGTCTCTTTCTCATCATATCAATCTCCATCACTTTATTATTGCTTTGCTTTTACTTTGCCTTTTACTTTTCACTTTGCATCTCTATACCAAAAATACCAAAAATATTATTATCATCTCTATCAGATCTCACTTTCGTAAGTGACCATGAAGGGATTGACAACCCCTAAGCGCGTTGGTTGCGTTGAGCTATTGTTTTTGTGTAGGTACAAGGGACTCGCGCGCAGCCTCCTACTGCATTGATACCTTGGTTCTCAAAAACTGAGGGAAATACTTACGCTACTTTGCTGCATCATCCTCTCCTCTTCGGGGAAATCCAACGCAGTGCTCAAGAGGTAGCAAGAAGAATTTCTGGCGCCGTTGCCGGGGAGTCTGCGCAAAAGTCAACATACCAAGTACCCATCACAATCCCTATCTCCCGCATTACATTATTTGCTATTTGCCTCTCGTTTTCCTCTCCCCCACTTCACCTTTGCCGTTTTATTCGCCCTCTCTCTCTATCCTCCCTCTCTTTCTCTATTTGCCTCTTTTTGCCCGTTTGCTTTTTGTTTGCTCATGTGTTGGATTGCTTGTTTGTCGCGATGGCTCAAGATAATACTAAAATGTGTGACTTCACCAATACCAACAATAATGATTTCCTTAGCACTCTGATTGCTCCTCTTACCAATGCTGAATCTTGTGAAATTAATGTTGCTTTGCTGAATCTTGTCATGAAAGATCCGTTCTCCGGCCTTCCTAGTGAAGATGCCGCTACCCATCTTAATAGCTTCGTTGATTTGTGTGACATGCAAAAGAAGAAAGATGTCGATAATGATATTGTTAAATTGAAGCTATTTCCTTTTTGGCTTAGAGATCGTGCTAAAGCTTGGTTTTCATCTTTGCCTAAAAATAGTATTGATTCATGGGACAAGTGCAAAGATGCTTTTATCTCTAAGTATTTTTCTCCCGCTAAGATCATCTCTCTTAGAAACGATATTATGAATTTTAAGCAACTTGATCATGAACATGTTGCACAAGCTTGGGAGAGAATTAAATTAATGATACGTAATTGCCCTACTCATGGTTTGAATTTGTGGATGATTATACAAAAATTTTATGCCGGATTGAATTTTGCTTCTAGAAATCTTTTAGATTCGGCAGCGGGAGGCACTTTTATGGAAATCACTTTAGGAGATGCTACTAAACTCCTAGATAATATTATGGTTAATTATTCTCAATGGCACACTGAAAGATCTACTAATAAAAAAGTGCATGCGATAGAAGAAATTAATGTTTTGAGTGGAAAGATTGATGAACTTATGAAATTATTTGCTATTAAGAGTGGTTCATCTGATCCTAATGATATGCCTTTTGTCTACTTTGATTGAGAATAATAATGAATCTGTGGATGTGAATTTTGTTGGTAGGAATAATTTTGGTAACAACGCGTATAGAGGGAATTTTAATCCTAGGCCTTATCCTAGTAATCCTTCTAATAATTATGGAAATTCCTACTACAACTCTTATGGAAATTTTAATAAAATGCCCTCTGAATTTGAGAGTAGTGTTAAAGAGTTTATGAATTCACAAAAGAATTTTAATACTTTGCTTGAAGAGAAATTGCTTAAAGTTGATGATTTGGCTAGGAACGTTGATAGAATTTCTCTTGAGGTTGATTCTTTAAATCTTAGATCTATTCCTCCTAAGCATGATATCAATGAGTCTCTCAAAGCCATGAGAATTTCCATTGATGAGTGCAAGGAAAGAACCGCTAGGACGCGTGCTATGAAAGATGCCTTTATTAAAGCGTGTTCTTCCAATTCCTATGAAAATAAAGATGAAGATCTAAAAGTTATTGATGTGTCCCCTATTAAATCTTTGTTTTGCAATATTAATCTTGATAATGATGGGACTGAATATGATCCACCTTTACCTAGAAGGCGTTCTAAAAATTCGGAGTATTTAGATCTTGATGATGAAATTGATAAAAGTGGGATTAAAAGAAATAAAATCCTAGATGATGCTAAACCCACTATATTGGATTTCAAGGAATTTAATTATGAAAATTGCTCTTTAATTGATTGTATTTCCTTGTTGCAATCCGTGCTAAAATCTCCTCATGCTTATAGTCAAAATAAAGCCTTTACCGAACATATCGTTGATGCCTTGATGCAATCTTATGAAGAAAAACTTGAGTTGAAAGTTTCTATCCCTAGAAAACTTTATGATGAGTGGGAACCTACTGTTAAAATTTAAATTAAAGATTATGAGTTTTATGCTTTGTGTGATTTGGGTGCTAGTGTCTCTACTATTCCCAAAACTTTGTGTGATTTGCTAGATTTCCGTGATTTTGATGATTGCTCTCTAGACTTGCATCTTGCGGATTCCACTATTAAGAAACCTATGGGAAGAATTAATGATGTTATTATTGTTGCAAATAGGAATTATGTGCCTGTAGATTTTATCATTCTTGATATAGATTGCAATCCTTCTTGCCCTATTATTCTCGGTAGACCTTTCCTTAGAACGGTTGGTGCAATTATTGATATGAAGGAGGGAATATTAGATTTCAATTTCCATTAAAAAAGGGCATGGAACACTTCCCTAGAAAGAAAATAAAATTTCCATATGAATCTATCATGAGAGCCACTTATGGATTGCCGACCAAAGATGGCAATACCTAGATCTATTCTTGCTTGTTATGCCTAGCTAGGGGCGTTAAACGATAGCGCTTGTTGGGAGGCAACCCAATTTTATTTTTATTCCTTGATTTTTGCTCCTGTTTAGTAATAAATAATTTATCTAGCCTCTGTTTTTGTTGTGTTTTTTGTGTTTAATTAGTGTTTGTGCCAAGTAGAACCGTTGGGAAGACTTGGGGAAAGTCTTGTTGAACTTGCTGTAAAAAACAGAAACTTTAGCGCTCACGAGAACTGCTTTCATTTTTATTTGGAAAGTGATATTTAGTTAATTCTTTTTGCAGATAATTAATATATAAATTCCTCACGACCAGCAATTTATTTTAGAATTTTTGGGGTTCCAGATCTTGCGCTAGCTACAGATTACTATAGACTGTTCTGTTTTTGATAGATTCTGTTTTTCGTGTGTTGTTTGCTTATTTTGATGAATCTATGGCTAGTAAAATAGTTTATAAACCAT
The DNA here is from genome assembly GCF_018294505.1 of Triticum aestivum. NCBI lineage: Eukaryota > Viridiplantae > Streptophyta > Magnoliopsida > Poales > Poaceae > Triticum > Triticum aestivum. The sequence goes on from NC_057809.1 coordinate 595,735,684, forward strand.
AGAGAAGTTGGAATACAGTAGGTTTAACACCAATATAAATAAATAATTAGTTCATTACATTACCTTGAAGTGGTCTTTTGTTTTCTTTCGCTAACGGAGCTCACGAGATTTTCTACTTTAAGTTTTGTGTTGTGAAGTTTTCATGCTTTGGGTAAAGATTTGATGGATTATGGAACAAGGAGTGGCAAGAGCCTAAGCTTGGGGATGCCCATGGCACCCCCAAGATAATCTAAGGACACCTAAAAGCCAAAGCTTGGGGATGCCCCAGAAGGCATCCCCTCTTTCGTCTACTTCTATCGGTAACTTTACTTGGAGCTATATTTTTATTCACCACATGATATGTGTTTTACTTGGAGCCTCTTTTATGATTTGAGTCTCTACTTGTTAGTCTACCACAATCATCCTTTCTGTACACACCTTTTGAGAGAGCCATACATGATTTGGAATTTGTTAGAATACTCTATGTGCTTCACTTATATCTTTTGAGCTTTATAGTTTTGCTCTAGTGCTTCACTTATATCTTTTAGAGCACGGTGGTGGATTCGTCTTATAGAAACTATTGATCTCTCATGCTTCACTTAGATTATTTTGAGAGTTTTAATAGCATGGTAATTTGCTTAAAATCCTAATATGCTTGGTATGCAAGATTAATAATAAAACTTTCTTATGAGTGTGTTAAAAACTAAGAAAAGTTTGATGCTTGATGATTGTTTTGAGATATGGAGGTAATAATATCAAAGTCAGGCTAGTTGAGTAGTTGTGAAATTGAGAAATACTTGTGTTGAAGTTTGCAAGTCCCGTAGCATGCACGTATGGTAAACGTTATGCAACAAATTTGAAACATGAGGTGTTATTTGATTGTCTTCCTTATGAGTGGCGGTCGGGGACGAGCGATGGTCTTTTCCTACCAATCTATCCACCTAGGAGCATGCGCGTAGTGCCGAGGTTTTTGATGACTTGTAGATTTTTGCAATAAGTATGTGAGTTCTTTATGACTAATGTTGAGTCCATGGATTATACGCACTCTCACCCTTCCATCCTTGCTAGCCTCTTCGGTACCATGCATTGCCCTTTCTCACATTGAGAGTTGGCGCAAACTTCGCCGGTGCATCCAAACCCCATGATATGATACGCTCTTTCACACATAAACCTCCTTATATCTTCCTCAAAACAGCCACCATACCTACCTATTATGGCATTTCCATAGCCATTCCGGGATATATTGCCATGCAACTTTCCATCATTCCGTTCATCATGACACATTCATCATTGTCATATTGCTTAGCATGATCATGTAGTTGACATAGTATTTGTGGCAAAGCCATCATTCATAATTATTTCATACATGTCACTCTTGGTTCATTGCATATCCCGGTACAACACTGGAGGCATTCATATAGAGTCATCTTTGTTCTAGTATCGAGTTGTAATCATTGAGTTGTAAATAAATAGAAGTGTGATGATCATCATTATTAGAGCATTGTCCCAAGTGAGGAATAAAAAAAAGAGAAAGGCCATAAAAAAGAGAAGGCCCCCAAAAAAGAGAAAGGCCATAAAAAAGAGAAGGCCCCCAAAAAAGAGAAAGGCCATAAAAAGAGAAGGCCCAAAAAATGAGAGAAAAAGAGAGAAGGGACAATGTTACTATCCTTTTACCACACTTGTGCTTCAAAGTAGCACCATGATCTTCATAGTGGAGAGTCTCTCATGTTATCACTTTCATATACTAGTGGGAATTTTTCATTATAGAACTTGGCTTGTATATTCCAACAATGGGCCTCCTCAAGTGCCCTAGGTCTCCGTGAGCAAGCAAGTTGGATGCACACCCACTAGTTTCTTTTGTTGAGCTTTCATACATTTATAGCTCTAGTGCATCCGTTGCATGGCAATCCCTACTCCTTGCATTAACATCAATCGGTGGGCATCTCCATAGCCCATTGATTAGCCTCGTTGATGTGAGACTTTCTCCTTTTTGTCTTCTCCACATAACCCCCCTCATTATATTCTATTCCACCCATAGTGCTATGTCCATGGCTCGCGCTTAGATATTGCGTGAAAGTTTATAGGTTTGAGATTACTAAAGTATGAAACAATTGCTTGGCTTGTCATCGGGGTTGTGCATGATGAGAGCATTCTTGTGTGACGAAAATGAAACATGACTAAACTATATGATTTTGTAGGGATGAACTTTCTTTGGCCATGTTATTTTGAGAAGACATAATTGCTTAGTTAGTATGCTTGAAGTATTATCATTTTTATGTCAATATGAACTTTTGTCTTGAATCTTTCGGACCTGAATATTCATACCACAATTAAGAAGAATTACATTAAAATTATGCCAAGTAGCACTCCGCATCAAAAATTCTGTTTTTATCATTTACCTACTCGAGGACGAGCAGGAATTAAGCTTGGGGATGCTTGATACGTCTCCAACGTATCTATAATTTTTGATTGCTCCATGCTAAATTATCTACTGTTTTGGACCATATTCTGAAAAGGAAGAAATTTTAATTTTATTGTTCTCGCCTTTGCCTTGGATTCTCTTCTTTTGCATGGGATATAAATAAGGAATTCCAGACATCTCATAAACAAAAAGCAGTCTAAACAAAAAATGATTTCCAAAATAGATCATAGATAATTCTAGCAATTGCCAATAAATCGAGGCTTTTTACCAACTTGATGGTAAGAAATCCCGGGACCTAGAAATTCATTTCGTACAATTGAACCTTTTCAAACTGTTTCTTTTTGAGAACCAAAAAAACTTGTGCCAAAATAACGGATGCGAAGAAGAACAAAAGGCCTTGGACACGTAATGGATCCTGAAGCACGATTTCTGCGTCCCCCTGACCAAAACCTCCCACATTAGGATTGCTTGTTAATGGTTGATCAAGCTTGATGGATTCCCCCTCTGAAACAAGAAGTTCTGGTCCAGGAGGTATAATGTATTATCCACTTTTATATTATTTTTAGGACTAACCTATTAACCGGAGGCCCAGCCTAGAATTGTTGTTTTTGCCTATTTCAGTGTTTCAGAGAAACAGAATATCAAACGGAGTCCAAACGGAATGATGAAGGAAATATGCCCTAGAGGCAATAATAAAGTTATTATTTATTTCCTTATATATCATGATAAAAGTTTATTATTCATGCTAGAATTGTATTAACCGGAAACATAATACATGTGTGAATACAAAGACAAATAGAGTGTCACTAGTATGCCTCTACTAGACTAGCTTGTTTATCAAAGATGGTTATGTTTCCTACCCATGGACAAAGATTGTCATTTGATTAACAGGATCACATCATTAGATGAATGATCTGATTGACATGACCCATTCCATTAGCTTAGCACCCGATCATTTAGTATGTTGCTATTGCTTTCTTCATGACTTATACATGTTCCTATGACTATGAGATTATGCAACTCCCGTTTGCCGAAGGAACACTTTGTGTGCTACCAAACGTCACAACGTAACTGGGTGATTATAAAGGAGCTCTACTGGTGTCTCCAAAGGTACATGTTGGGTTGGCGTATTTCGAGATTAGGATTTGTCACTCCGATTGTCGGAGAGGTATCTCTGGGCCCTCTCGGTAATGCACATCACATAAGCCTTGTAAGCATTGCAACTAATGAGTTAGTTGTGAGATGATGTATTATGGAATGAGTAAAGAGACTTGCCGGTAACGATATTGAACTAGGTATTGAGATACCGACGATCGAATCTCGGGCAAGTAACATACCGATGACAAAGGGAACAACGTATGTTGTTATGCGGTCTGACCGATAAAGATCTTCGTAGAATATGTAGGAGCCAATATGAGCATCCAGGTTCCTCTATTGGTTATTGACCGGAGACGTGTCTCGGTCATGTCTACATTGTTCTCGAACCCGTAGGGTCCGCACGCTTAAGGTTTCGATGACAATTATATTATGAGTTTATGAGTTTTGATGTACCGAAGTTAGTTCGGAGTCCCGGATGTGATCACGGACATGACGAGGAGTCTCTAAATGGTCGAGACATAAAGATTGATATATTGGACGGCTATATTCGGACACCGGAAGTGTTCCGGGTGATTTCGGAGAAAACCGGAGAGCCGGAGGGTTACCGGAACCCCCTGGGAGAAGTAATGGGCCATATGGGCCTTAGTGGAAAGAGAGAGGGGCAGCCAAAGGTGGGCCGCGCACCTCCTCCCCCCTGGTCCGAATTGGACTAGGAGAGGGGGGCGGCGCCCCCCTTTCCCTCTCCCTCCCCACTTCTTTCCCCCTCCTAGTAGGAGTCCTACTCCTACTAGGAGGAGGACTCCTCCTTGGTGCGCCTATAGGGCCGGCCGGCCTCCTCCCCTTGCTCCTTTATATACGGGGGCAGGGGGCACCCCTAGAGACACAAGTTGATCCACGTGATCATATTCTTAGCCATGTGCGGTGCCCCCTTCCACCATAGTCCTCGATAATATTGTAGCGGTGCTTAGGCGAAGCCCTGTGACGGTAGTGCATCAAGATCGTCACCACGCCGTCGTGCTGACGGAACTCTTCCCCGACACTTTGCTGGATCGGAGTCCGGGGATCGTCATCGAGCTGAACGTGTGCTAGAACTCGGAGGTGTCGTAGTTTCGGTGCTTGACCGGTCGGGCCGTGGAGACGTACGACTACATCAACCAAACGCTTCCATTGTCGATCTACAAGGGTACGTAGATCACACTCTCCCCTCTCTCTGCTATGCATCACCATGATCTTGCGTGTGCGTAGGATTTTTTTTGAAATTACTACATTCCCCAACAGTGGCATCCGAGCCTAGGTTTTATATGTTGATGTTATATGCACGCATAGAACACAAGTGAGTTGTGGGCGATATAAGTCATACTGCTTACTAGCATGTCATAATTTGGTTCGACGGTATTGTTGGACGAAGCGGCCCGGACCGACATTACGCGTACGCTTATGCGAGACCGGTTCTCCCGACGTGCTTTGCACATAGGTGGCTTGCGGGTGACAGTTTCTCCAACTTTAGTTGAACCGAGTGTGGCTACGCCCGGTCCTTGCGAAGGTTAAAACAGCACCAACTTGACAAACTATCGTTGTGGTTTTGATGCATAGGTAAGATTGGTTCTTGATTAAGCCCGTAGCAGCCACGTAAAACTTGCAACAACAAAGTAGAGGACGTCTAACTTGTTTTTGCAGGGCATGTTATGATGTGATATGGTCAAGACATGATGCTAAATTTTATTGTATGAGATGATCATGTTTTGTAACCGAGTTATCGGCAACTGGCAGGAGCCATATGGTTGTTGCTTTATTGTATGCAATGCAATCGCCCTGTAATGCTTTACTTTATCACTAAGCGGTAGCGATAGTCGTAGAAGCATAAGATTGGCGAGACGACAACGATGCTACGATGGAGATCAAGGTGTCGCGCCGGTGACGATGGTGATCACGACGGTGCTTCAAGGATGGAGATCACAAGCACAAGATGATGATGGCCATATCATATCACTTATATTGATTGAATGTGATGTTTATCTTTTATGCATCTTATCTTGCTTTGATTGACGGTAGCATTATAAGATGATCTCTCACTAAATTTCAAGATAAAAGTGTTCTCCCTGAGTATGCACCGTTGCCAAAGTTCGTCGTGCCCAGACACCACGTGATGATCGGGTGTGATAAGCTCTACGTCCATCTATAATGGGTGCAAGCCAGTTTTGCACACGCAGAATACTCAGGTTAAACTTGACGAGCCTAGCATATGCAGATATGGCCTCGGAACACTGAGATCGAAAGATCGAGCGTGAATCATATAGTAGATATGATCAACATAGTGATGTTCACCATTGAAAACTACTCCATTTCACGTGATGATCGGTTATGGTTTAGTTGATTTGGATCACGTGATCACTTAGATGATTAGAGGGATGTCTATCTAAGTGGGAGTTCTTGAGTAATATGATTAATTTAACTAAAATTTATCATGAACTTAGTCCCTAATAGTATCTTGCTTGTTTATGTTAATTGTAGATAAATGGCCCGTGCTGTTGTTCCGTTAAATTTTAATGCGTTCCTTGAGAAAGCAAAGTTGAAAGATGATGGTAGCAATTACACGGACTGGGTCCGTAACTTGAGGATTATCCTCATTGCTGCATAGAAGAATTACGTCCTAGAAGCACCGCTGGGTGCCAGGCCTGCTGCTAGAGCAACACCAGATGTTATGAACGTCTGGCAGACCAAAGCTGATGACTACTCGATAGTTCAGTGTGCCATGCTTTACGGCTTAGAATCGGGACTTCAATGACGTTTTGAACGTCATGGAGCATATGAGATGTTCCAGGAGTTGAAGTTAATATTTCAAGCAAATGCCCGGATTGAGAGATATGAAGTCTCCAATAAGTTCTATAGCTGCAAGATGGAGGAGAACAGTTCTGTCAGTGAGCATATACTCAAAATGTCTGGGTATAATAATCACTTGATTCAGATGGGAGTTAATCTTCCAGATGATTGGGTCATTGATAGAATTCTCCAATCACTACCACCAAGCTACAAGAGCTTTGTGATGAACTATAATATGCAAGGGATGAATAAGACTTTTCCCGAGCTCTTCGCAATGCTGAAAGCTGTGGAGGTAGAAATCAAGAAGGAGCATCAAGTGTTGATGGTCAACAAGACCACTAGTTTCAAGAAAAAGGGCAAAGGGAAGAAGAAGGGGAACTTCAAGAAGAAAAGCAAGCAAGTTGCTGATTAGGAGAAGAAACCCAAGTCTGGACCTAAGCCTAAAACTGAGTGCTTCTACTGCAAGCAGACTGGTCACTGGAAGCGGAACTGCCCCAAGTATTTGGCGGATAAGAAGGATGGCAAGGTGAACAAAGGTATATGTGATATACATGTGTACCTTACTAGAGCTCGCAGTAGCACCTGGGTATTTGATACTGGTTCTGTTGCTAATATTTGCAACTCGAAACAGGGACTACGGATTAAGCGAACACTGGCAAAGGACGAGGTGACGATGCGCGTGGGAAATGGTTCTAAAGTCGATGTGATCGTGGTCGGCACGCTACCTCTACATCTACCTTCGGGATTAGTATTATACCTAAATAATTGTTATTTGGTGCTAGCGTTGAGCATGAACATTATATCTGGATCTTGTTTAATGCGAGACGGTTATTCATTTAAATCAGAGAATAATGGTTGTTCTATTTATATGAGTAATATCTTTTATGGTCATGCACCTTTGAAGAGTGGTCTATTTTTGATGAATCTCGATAGTAGTAACACACATATTCATAATGTTGAAGCCAAAAGATGCAGAGTTGATAATGATAGTGCAACTTATTTGTGGCACTGCCGTTTAGGTCATATCGGTGTAAAGCGCATGAAGAAACTCCATACCGATGGACTTTTGGAACCTCTTGATTATGAATCACTTGGTACTTGCGAACCGTGCCTTATGGGCAAGATGACTAAAACACCGTTCTTCGGTACAATGGAGAGAGCAACAGATTTGTTGAAAATCATACATACAGATGTATGTGGTCCGATGAATGTTGAGGCTCGTGGCGGATATCGTTATTTTCTCACCTTCACAGATGATTTAAGCAGATATGGGTATATCTACTTAATGAAGCATAAGTCTGAAACAATTGAAAAGTTCAAAGAATTTCAGAGTGAAGTTGAAAATCATCGTAACAAGAAAATAAAGTTTCTGCGATCTGATCGTGGAGGAGAATATTTGAGTTACGAGTTTGGTCTACATCTAAAACAATGCGGAATAGTTTCGCAACTCACGCCACCCGGAACACCTCAGCGTAATGGTGTGTCCGAACGTCGTAATCGTACTTTACTTGATATGGTGCGATCTATGATGTCCCTTACAAATTTACCGCTATCATTTTGGGGTTATGCTTTAGAGACGGCCGCATTCACGTTGAATAGGGCACCATCAAAATCCGTTGAGACGACACCTTATGAACTATGGTTTGGCAAGAAACCAAAGTTGTCGTTTCTTAAAGTTTGGGGCTGCGATGCTTATGTGAAAAAGCTTCAACCTGATAAGCTCGAACCCAAATCGGAGAAATGTGTCTTCATAGGATACCCAAAGGAGACTGTTGGGTACACCTTCTATCACAGATCCGAAGGCAAGACATTCGTTGCTAAGAATGGATCCTTTCTAGAAAAGGAGTTTCTCTCGAAAGAAGTGAGTGGGAGGAAAGTAGAACTTGACGAGGTAACTGTACCTGCTCCCTTATTGGAAAGTAGTACATCACAAAAACCTGTTTCTGCGACACCTACACCAATTAGTGACGAAGCTAATGATAATGATCATGAAACTTCAGAACAAGATAGTACTGAACCTCGTAGATCAACTAGAGTAAGATCCGCGCCAGAGTGGTACGGTAATCCTGTTCTAGAAGTCATGCTACTAGATCATGATGAACCTACGAACTATGAAGAAGCGATAGTGAGCCCAGATTCCGAAAAATGGCTTGAAGCCATGAAATCTGAGATGGGATCCATGTATGAGAACAAAGTATGGACTTTGCTTGACTTGCCCGATGATCGGCAAGCAATTGAGAATAAATGGATCTTCAAGAAGAAGACTGACGCTGACGGTAATATTACTGTCTACAAAGCTCGACTTGTCGCAAAAGGTTTTCGACAAGTTCAAGGGGTTGACTACGATGAGACCTTCTCACCCGTAGTGATGCTTAAGTCTGTCCGAATCATGTTAGCAATTGCCGCATTTTATGATTATGAAATTTGGCAGATGGATGTCAAAACTGCATTCCTAAATGGATTTCTGGAAGAAGAGTTGTATATGATGCAACCGGAAGGTTTTGTCGATCCAAAGGGAGCTAACAAAGTGTGCAAGCTCCAGCGATCCATTTATGGACTGGTGCAAGCCTCTCGGAGTTGGAATAAACGCTTTGATAGTGTGATCAAAGCATTTGGTTTTATACAGACCTTTGGAGAAGCCTGTATTTACAAGAAAGTGAGTGGGAGCTCTGTAGCATTTCTGATATTATATGTGGATGACATATTACTGATTGGAAATGATATAGAATTTCTGGATAGCATAAAGGGATACTTGAATAAGAGTTTTTCAATGAAAGACCTCGGTGAAGCTGCTTACATATTAGGCATAAAGATCTATAGAGATAGATCAAGACGCTTAATTGGACTTTCACAAAGCACATACCTTGACAAGATTTTGAAGAAGTTCAAAATGGATCAAGCAAAGAAAGGGTTCTTGCCTGTGTTACAAGGTGTGAAGTTGAGTCAGACTCAATGCCCGACCACTGCAGAAGATAGAGAGAAAATGAAAGATGTTCCCTATGCGTCAGCCATAGGCTCTATCATGTATGCAATGCTGTGTACCAGACCTGATGTGTGCCTTGCTATAAGTCTAGCAGGGAGGTACCAAAGTAATCCAGGAGTGGATCACTGGACAGCGGTCAAGAACATCCTGAAGTACCTGAAAAGGACTAAGGATATGTTTCTCGTATATGGAGGTGACAAAGAGCTCATCGTAAACGGTTACGTTGATGCAAGCTTTGACACTGATCCGGACGATTCTAAATCGCAAACCGGATACGTGTTTACATTAAACGGTGGAGCTGTCAGTTGGTGCAGTTCTAAACAGAGCGTCGTGGCGGGATCTACGTGTGAAGAGGAATACATAGCTGCTTCGGAAGCAGCGAATGAAGGAGTCTGGATGAAGGAGTTCATATCCGATCTAGGTGTCATACCTAGTGCATCGGGTCCAATGAAAATCTTTTGTGACAATACTGGTGCAATTGCCTTGGCAAAGGAATCCAGATTTCACAAGAGAACCAAGCACATCAAGAGACGCTTCAATTCCATCCGGGATCTAGTCCAGGTGGGAGACATAGAGATTTGCAAGATACATACGGATCTGAATGTAGCAGACCCATTGACTAAGCCTCTTCCACGAGCAAAACATGATCAGCACCAAGGCTCCATGGGTGTTAGAATCATTACTGTGTAATCTAGATTATTGACTCTAGTGCAAGTGGGAGACTGAAGGAAATATGCCCTAGAGGCAATAATAAAGTTATTATTTATTTCCTTATATATCATGATAAAAGTTTATTATTCATGCTAGAATTGTATTAACCGGAAACATAATACATGTGTGAATACATAGACAAACAGAGCGTCACTAGTATGCCTCTACTAGACTAGCTTGTTAATCAAAGATGGTTATGTTTCCTAACCATGGACAAAGAGTTGTCATTTGATTAACAGGATCACATCATTAGATGAATGATCTGATTGACATGACCCATTCCATTAGCTTAGCACCCGATCGTTTAGTATGTTGCTATTGCTTTCTTCATGACTTATACATGTTCATATGACTATGAGATTATGCAAATCCCGTTTGCCGGAGGAACACTTTGTGTGCTACCAAACGTCACAACGTAACTGGGTGATTATAAAGGAGCTCTATAGGTGTCTCCAAAGGTACATGTTGGGTTGGCGTATTTCGAGATTAGGATTTGTCACTCCGATTGTCGGAGAGGTATCTCTGGGCCCTCTCGGTAATGCACATCACATAAGCCTTGTAAGCATTGCAACTAATGAGTTAGTTGTGAGATGATGTATTACGGAATGAGTAAAGAGACTTGCCAGTAACGATATTGAACTAGGTATTGAGATACCGACGATCGAATCTCGGGCAAGTAACATACCGATGACAAAGGGAACAACGTATGTTGTTATGCGGTCTGACCGATAAAGATCTTCGTAGAATATGTAGGAGCCAATATGAGCATCCAGGTTCCGCTATTGGTTATTGACCGGAGACGTGTCTCGGTCATGTCTACATTGTTCTCAAACCCGTAGGGTCCGCACGCTTAAGGTTTCGATGACAGTTATATTATGAGTTTATGAGTTTTGATGTACCGAAGTTAGTTCGGAGTCCCGGATGTGATCACGGACATGACGAGGAGTCTCGAAATGGTCGAGACATAAAGATTGATATATTGGACGGCTATATTCGGACACCGGAAGTGTTCCGGGTGATTTCGGAGAAAACTGGAGAGCCGAAGGGTTACCGGACCCCCCCCCCCCGGGAGAAGTAATGGGCCATATGGACCTTAGTGCAAAGAGAGAGGGGCAGCCAAAGGTGGGCCGCGCACCTCCTCCCCCCTGGTCTGAATTGGACTAGGAGAGGGGGGCGGCGCCCCCCTTTCCCTCTCCCTCCCCACTTCTTTCCCCCTCCTAGTAGGAGTCCTACTCCTACTAGGAGGAGGACTCCACCTTGGCGCGCCTATAGGTCCGGCTGGCCTCCTCCCCTTTCTCCTTTATATACGGGGGCAGGGGGCACCCCTAGAGACACAAGTTGATCCACGTGATCATATTCTTAGCCGTGTGCGGTGCCCCCTTCCACCATAGTCCTCGATAATATTGTAGCGGTGCTTAGGCGAAGCCCTGCGACGGTAGTGCATCAAGATCGTCACCACGCTGTCGTGCTGACGGAACTCTTCCCCGACACTTTGCTGGATCAGAGTCCGGGGATCGTCATCGAGCTGAACGTGTGCTAGAACTCGGAGGTGCCGTAGTTTTGGTGCTTGATCGGTCGGGCCGTGGAGACGTACGACTACATCAACCAAACGCTTCCGTTGTCGATCTACAAGGGTACGTAGATCACACTCTCCCCTCTCTCTGCTATGCATCACCATGATCTTGCGTGTGTGTAGGAATTTTTTTGAAATTACTACGTTCCCCAACAAATGATACCTTCGGAAACGTGATTTTCTCATCAGATAAGACCCAGGAGACATGGACCCTCCATCAAGAAAGCCACGAGGCGGCCACGAGGGTGGAGGGCGCGCCCCAGGCGGGGCGTGCCCCCCTGCCTCGTGGGCCCCTTGAAGCTCCACCAATGTACTCCTTCCTCCTATATATACCTACGTACCCCCAAACGATCGGGAACGGAGCCAAAAACCTAATTCCACCGCTGCAACTTTCTGTATCCACGAGATCCCATCTTGGGGCCTATTCCGGAGCTCCGCCGGAAGGGGAATCGATCACGGGGGGCTTCTACATCATCATCCAAGCCCCTCCGATGAAGTGTGAGTAGTTTACTTCAGACCTACGGGTCCATAGTTAGTAGCTTGATGGCTTCTTCTCTCTTTTTGGATCTCAATACAATGTTCTTCCCCTCTCTCGTGGAGATCTATTCGATGTAATCTTCTTTTTGCGGTGTGTTTGTTGAGACCGATGAATTGTGGGTTTATGATCAAGTCTATCTATGAATAATATTTGAATCTTTTCTGAATTCTTTTATGTATGATTGGTTATCTTTGCAAGTCTCTTCGAATTATCAGTTTGGTTTGGCCTACTAGATTGGTTGTTCTTGCCATGGGAGAAGTGCTTAGCTTTGGGTTTGATCTTGCGGTGTCCTTTCCCAGTGATAGAAGGGGCAGCAAGGCACGTATTGTATTGTTGCCATTGAGGATAACAAGATGGTTTTTTTATCATATTGCATGAAACTATCCCTCTACATCATGTCATCTTGCTTAAGGCGTTACTCTATTTTTAACTTAATACTCTAGATGCATGTTGGATAGCGGTCGATGAGTGGAGTAATAGTAGTAGATGCAGGCAAGAGTCGGTCTACTTGTCTCGGATGTGATGCCTATACACATGATCATACCTAGATATTCTCATAACTATGCTCAATTCTGTCAATTGCTCAACAATAATTTGTTCACCCATCATAGAATACTTATGCTCTTGAGAGAAGCCACTAGTGAAACCTATGGCCCCCGGGTCTCTTTCTCATCATATCAATCTCCATCACTTTATTATTGCTTTGCTTTTACTTTGCCTTTTACTTTTCACTTTGCATCTCTATACCAAAAATACCAAAAATATTATTTATCATCTCTATCAGATCTCACTTTCGTAAGTGAACGTGAAGGGATTGACAACCCCTAAGCGCGTTGGTTGCGTTGGGCTATTGTTTTTGTGTAGGTACAAGGGACTCACGCGCAGCCTCCTACTGGATTGATACCTTAGTTCTCAAAAACTGGGGGAAATACTTACGCTACTTTGCTGCATCATCCTCTCCTCTTCGGGGAAATCCAACGCAGTGCTCAAGAGGTAGCAATCCACCGAAGGCTTCACTTGCCGGCAATAGGCACTGCCAGACTACTCTGAAGGAACTGCATGTGTCACATGCCGAGCCGCGTCGAACCCGTCCTGTTGATGGATGGGATGTCCCATACCGCCACCGGCCTCACAAAGGCTGTCACCAGCTCAAGATCCAGACTCTGGGTCGCCCACACGTCCCCGGAGTCTGCCGCCGTCAAAAACAGGGACCGCCACCCCAATTTTGGGCGCTACAACGAGCACCCACCACCGCACCAACCGCTATCATCGCCCACTCAATGGCAACCGCTGCCGCGACCGTCAGATTCGGGCAGTAGGTCCCGAACCCCTCGTGCGGTGCTTCATGGTTAGTCGTGCTCGACCCGCCGTTGCACCGACGAGCAGGCCACCACCAGATGCGCCGCCCGAGGCCGCCGCCCCGGTCTCCGCTGCCGTTTCAGGCCATTGCAGATTTGAACCGGCATAACGCATGAGCACCACACACACGCATTGATCTGAGATCCTCGACTGTCTGAGCGTCGCTGCAGCTAGCGCTAGCTGTGCCCGCAGAAAACCCGCAGTTGCAAAGCTGCCACCACACGTCCTTCCGCAGCCACGCTAGCGGCTCCCACGCCGCCCCCATCGAGCCGCCATGGCTCCGCTGCCACCGGCGAGCACCTAGCACCAGAGACAAGGCTGCCGGCCACCACCTGCCAGTGCGCGAGCCCCCTCCCCCCTCGGCCGGCCGAATCCTCCACGCGACCTTCGCCCGCGGGAGGCGCTGGTGCCGGTGAGGGGGGAGCATGGAGGTTCCTGGCGCCACCTAAGGTTGGGGCCGCTGCCCGTGTCACCCCTGGGGACAGAGCGACGCGAGGGCCGATTCGGTTTTCTCGGGGATCCCTATGAGATCAAATAAGCATGCTTTCAGTTATGAAACTATCCTAGTCATCCGTTTCGGAAAAAACTATCCTAGTCAATGTGCCACAGTTAACAAGTGCTTAGAGCAAGTACAATAAGCCTATGTAAGCGGGAAATAAAAATTAAAATATTATATTTCTGCTGACGTGGAGGGAGAAGAGGGAAGAGAAGAGGAAAGATAAGAGTAGCCGGCTACAGAATAAGAGCCAGCTACAACACATGCTCCTAGGCACTATGTGAGGGTGGGACGTGGGCCATGCATTAATAAAGTAGCACATCTTAATATCTAACTATTGTACGTGTCGGCTATAACATTGGATGTAGATGACATGTCAACATCATATAGCCATCAGCTGGCTGTACTATTAACCATGCTATTAGGAATAATCAACTCCCAGTCTTTGGCGAGTCTACTATTGAGTAAGTGTCCGATTCATGTTGAGTCATCCATTGTCATATCCTATTTTTTAGTAGTTAATCTATCGTTCATTTAGGATAGGGTGTTAGCCGGTGTCTCCATGCACTAGTAGAAAAAGGGCCATTTGTCCCAGTTCGTAAGGGCCTTTTGTCCCGGTTTGGGAACCGGGACTAAAAGGTCGTTACTAATGCCCTTGGCCTTTAGTACCGGTTCTTACACGAACCGGGACAGATGGGCCTCCACGTGGCCAGTGCGGCGAGCCCAGGCAGGAGGCCCTTTGGTCCCGGTTGGTGGCACCAACCGGGACCAATAGGCATCCACGCGTCAGCTATTCAGGGGCTAGGGTTTTTTTCTGAAGGGGGGGGGGGGATTTGGGGGTTTTGTATGGTTAATTAAGGTGTTTCATATATTGTGTTAGGTAGCTAATTAATTAATAGAGAGAAGTGTACTCCTCTCTTATCTCCGTGCTTGGTCGACGCTACGTACTATACTTATAGAGAGCACTCGACACGCTAGCTAGTAAGCAAAAATGAAGGAAACAGAAGATCGTCATGGACATATGCATACAGAGAGAAGTGATATCGACCTCTCCTTCTCCGAGAGATTGGTCGAACAACAAGTTATCGTATATCTATACGACGCTACTGGCTACATATATACAATATAAGATCTCTTACAATATAATCCCCTAATTATATAGGAACATAGGGTCCACATAGTATTCTCCGTCTTTATCGATCACGTGGTCAAGAAAGAATGCCGCCAATTCCTCTTGAATTCCTCGCATGCGATCTAGTGCTAGGAGTTCATCCCGCATCCAAAACATCTAATTTGAAGAAGGGGGTCAATACATATATATGAATGAATGAAACTCAACACAAAAGATGGTAAATAAAGTTAAATTCTGAATATTATTGCTTACGCACTTCATATTGTTTTTTAGTGTAGCCCCACTCACAGGTCGTGTGGCGGATGGACTCGCAAATGTAGTATCCACAGTAATTATTCCCGGCTTCCTGCCACAACCACTTTACAAGAAATAGAGGTTAATCAACCTGATAAGCAAGAATGCTAAAATGGTATTGATGAAACTAGCACTTGAATCACTAGGAGATGCGCGGAACATGCTAGTAGTACTTACTTTCGGGTGTTTAAATTCCAGCTTCTTTGGCAGTCCCGGAGCTTTTGAGGTGAATTTTTTCCAAACCCTACCAGACAAAGAAAACAATTACTTGATATCAGGAAGTGAACAAAGTTGCCGATATGGTGCGATAATGATCGATTTAACTTACTTCTTGAGAATTTCAGTCATGTCCGCGTACTCCTTGGGATCTTTTTGAAGGAAATATGCCCTAGAGGCAATGATAAAGTTATTATTTATTTCCTTATATCATGATAAATATTTATTATTCATGCTAGAATTGTATTAACCAGAAACATAATACTTGTGTGAATACATAGACAAACAAAGTGTCACTAGTATGCCTCTACTTGACTAGCTCGTTAATCGAAGATGGTTATGTTTCCTAACCATAAACAAAAGAGTTGTTATTTGATTAACAGGATCACATCATTAGTTGAATGATCTGATTGACATGACCCATTCCATTAGCTTAGCACCCGATTGTTTAGTATGTTGCTTTTGCTTTCTTCATGACTTATACATGTTCCTATGACTATGAGATTATGCAACTCCCGTTTGCCGGAGGAACACTTTGTGTGCTACCAAACGTCACAACGTAACTGGGTGATTATAAAGGTGCTCTACAGGTGTCTCCAAAGGTACATGTTGGGTTGGCGTATTTCGAGATTAGGATTTGTCACTCCGATTGTCGGAGAGGTATCTCTGGGCCCTCTCGGTAATACACATCACTTAAGCCTTGCAAGCATTGCAACTAATGAGTTAGTTGCAGGATGATGTATTACAGAACGAGTAAAGAGACTTTCCGGTAACGAGATTGAACTAGGTATTGAGATACCGACGATCGAATCTCGGGCAAGTAACATATCGATGACAAAGGGAACAACGTATGTTGTTATGCGGTCTGACCGATAAAGATCTTCGTAGGATATGTAGGAGCCAATATGGGCATTCAGGTCCCGCTATTGGTTATTGACCGGAGACGTGTCTCGGTCATGTCTACATTGTTCTCGAACCCGTAGGGTCCGCACGCTTAAGGTTTCGATGACAGTTATATTATGAGTTTATGAGTTTTGATGTACCGAAGGAGTTCGGAGTCCCGGATGAGATCGGGGACATGATGAGGAGTCTCGAAATGGTCGAGACATAAAGATCGATATATTGGACGACTATATTCGGACATCGTAAAGGTTCCGAGTGATTCGGGTATTTTTCGGAGTACCGGGTAGTTACGGGAGAAGCAATGGGCCTTAATGGGCTTTAGTGGGAAGAGGAAAAAGGGCCAAGGGGCTGCTGCGCCCCCCTCCCCTCTAGTCCGAATTGGACTAGGGAAAAGGGGGCCGACCACCTTTCCTTCTCCTCTACTTCCTTCTCCCTTCCTCCCCTCTTGGTGGACTCCTACTAGGACTTGGAGTCCTAGTAGGACTCCACATCCTGGCCGCACCAATTGCCTTGGCCAGCCTCCTCCTCCTCCATCCTTTATATACTGAGGCAAGGGGCACCCCATGAACACAAGTTGATCCACGTGATCATATTCTTAGCCGTGTGCGGTGCCCCCTTCCACCATAGTCCTCGATAATATTGTAGCGGTGCTTAGGCGAAGCCCTGCGACGGTAGTACATCAAGATCGTCACCACGCCGTCGTGCTGACGGAACTCTTCCCCGACACTTTGTTGGATCAGAGTTCGGGGATCGTCATCGAGCTGAACGTGTGCTAGAACTCGGAGGTGCCGTAGTTTCGGTGCTTGATCGGTCGGGCCGTGGAGACGTACGACTACATCAACCAAACGCTTCCATTGTCGATCTATAAGGGTACGTAGATCATACTCTCCCCTCTTGTTGCTATGCATCACCATGATCTTGCGTGTGCGTAGGAAATTTTTTGAAATTACTACGAAACCCAACAGTGGCATCCGAGCCTAGGTTTTATATGTTGATGTTATATGCACGAGTAGAACACAAGTGAGTTGTGGGCGATATAATTCATACTGCTTACCAGCATGTCATACTTTGGTTCGGCGGTATTGTTAGACGAAGCGGCCCGGACCGACATTATGCGTACGCTTACGCGAGACCGGTTCTCCCGACGTGCTTTGCACATAGGTGGCCTGTGGGTGACAGTTTCTCCAACTTTAGTTGAACCGAGTGTGGCTACGCCCGGTCCTTGTGAAGGTTAAAACAGCACCAACTTGACAAACTATCGTTGTGGTTTTGATGCGTAGGTAAGATTGGTTCTTGCTTAAGCCCGTAGCAGCCACGTAAAACATGCAACAACAAAGTAGACGAC
Organism: Triticum aestivum; assembly: GCF_018294505.1. Lineage (NCBI taxonomy): Eukaryota > Viridiplantae > Streptophyta > Magnoliopsida > Poales > Poaceae > Triticum > Triticum aestivum. Next base: position 595,753,553 of record NC_057809.1, read on the forward strand.
GTCTAACTTGTTTTTGCAGGGCATGTTGTGATGTGATATGGTCAAGACATGATGCTAAATTTTATTGTATGAGATGATCATGTTTTGTAACTGAGTTATCGGCAACTGGCAGGAGCCATATGGTTGTCGCTTTATTGTATGCAATGCAATCGCGCTGTAATGCTTTACTTTATCACTAAGCGGTAGCGATAGTCGTGGAAGCATAAGATTGGCGAGACGACAACGATGCTACGATGGAGATCAAGGTGTCGCGCCGGTGACGATGGTGATCATGACGGTGCTTCGGAGATGGAGATCACAAGCACAAGATGATGATGGCCATATCATATCACTTATATTGATTGCATGTGATGTTTATCTTTTATGCATCTTATATTGCTTTGATTGACGGTAGCATTATAAGATGATCTCTCACTAAATTATCAAGAAGTGTTCTCTCTGAGTATGCACTGTTGCGAAAGTTCTTCGTGCTGAGACACCACGTGATGATCGGGTGTGATAGGCTCTACGTTCAAATACAACGGGTGCAAAACAGTTGCACACGCGGAATACTCAGGTTAAACTTGACGAGCCTAGCATATACAGATATGGCCTCGGAACACGGAGACCGAAAGGTCGAGCGTGAATCATATAGTAGATATGATCAACATAGTGATGTTCACCAATGAAACTACTCCATCTCACGTGATGATCGGACATGGTTTAGTTGATTTGGATCACGTAATCACTTAGAGGATTAGAGGGATGTCTATCTAAGTGGGAGTTCTTAAGTAATATGATTAATTGAACTTAAATTTATCATGAACTTAGTCCTGATAGTATTTTGCAAATTATGTTGTAGATCAATAGCTCGCGTTGTTGCTTCCCTGTGTTTATTTTGATATGTTCCTAGAGAAAATTGTGTTGAAAGATGTTAGTAGCAATGATGCGGATTTGATCCATGATCTGAGGTTTATCCTCATTGCTGCACAGAAGAATTATGTCCTTGATGCACCGCTAGGTGACGGACCTATTGCAGGAGCAGATGCAGATGTTATGAACGTTTGGCTAGCTCAATATGATGACTACTTGATAGTTTAGTGCACCATGCTTAATGGCTTAGAATCGGGACTTCAAAGACGTTTTGAACGTCATGGAGCATATGAGATGTTCCAGGAGTTGAAGTTAATATTTCAAGCAAATACCCGAGTTGAGAGATATGAAGTCTCCAACAAGTTCTATAGCTAAAAGATGGAGGAGAATCGCTCAACTAGTGAGCATGTGCCCAGATTGTCTGAGTACAACAATCGCTTGAATCAAGTGGGAGTTAATCTTCCAGATAAGATAGTGATTGACAGAATTCTCTAGTCACCATCACCAAGTTAGTAGAACTTCGTGATGAACTATGATATGCAAGGGATAATGAAAATGATTCCCAAGCTCTTCGTAATGCGGAAATTGACGAAGGTAGAAATCGAGAAAAACATCAAGTGTTGATGGTAGACAAGACCACTAGTTTCAAGAAAAGGGCAGAGGGAAGAAGGGGAACTTCAAGAAGAACAGCAAGCAAGTTGCTGCTAAGTGAAGAAGCCCAAGTCTGGTCCTAAGCCTGAGACTAAGTGTTTCTACTGCAAAGGGACTGGTCACTGGAAGCGGAACTACCCCAAGTGATTGGCAGATAAGAAGGATGGCAAAGTGAACATAAGTATATTTGATATACATGTTATTGATGTGTACTTTACTAGTGTTTATAGCAACCCCTCAGTATTTGATACTAGTTCAGTTGCTAAGATTAGTAACTCAAAACGGGAGTTGCAGAATAAACAGAGACTAGTTAAGGGTGAAGTGACGATGTGTGATGGAAGTGGTTCCAAGATTGATATGATCATCATTGCACACTCCCTATACTTTCGGGATTAGTGTTGAACCTGAATAAGTGTTATTTGGTGTTTGCGTTGAGCATGAATATGATTTGATCATGTTTATTGTAATACGATTATTCATTTAAGTAAGAGAATAAATTGTTGTTCTGTTTACATGAATAAAACCTTATATGGTTACACACCCAATGAAAATAGTTCGTTGGATCTCGATCGTAGTGATACACATAATCATAATATTGAAACCAAAAGATGCAGAGTTGATAACGATAGTGCAACTTATTTGTGGCACTGCCATTTAGGTCATATCGGTATAAAACGCATGAAGAAACTCCATACTGATGGGCTTTTGGAACCACTTGATTATGAATCACTTGGTACTTGCGAACCGTGCCTTATGGGTAAGATGACAAAAACACCGTTCTCCGGTACTATGGAGAGAGCAACAGATTTGTTAGAAATCATACATACAGATGTATGTGGTCCGATGAATGTTGAAGCTCGTGGCGGATATCGTTATTTTCCCACCTTCACAGATGACTTAAGCAGATATGGGTATATCTACTTAATGAAACACAAGTCTGAAACATTTGAAAAGTTCAAAGAATTTCAGAGTGAAGTTGAAAATCATCGTAACAAGAAAATAAAATTCCTACGATCTGATCGTGGAGGAGAATATTTGAGTTATGAGTTTGGTCTTCAATTAAAACAATGTGGAAAAGTTTCACAAACTCATGCCACATGGAACACCACAGCATAATGGTGTGTCCGAACGTCATAACTGTACTTTATTGGATATAGTGCAATCTATGATGTCTCTTACCGATCTACCACTATTGTTTTGGGGTTATGCATTAGAGACAGCTACATTCACGTTAAATAGGGCACCACCTAAATCCGTTGAGACGACACCATATGAACTATGGTTTGGCAAGAAACCTAAGCTGTCGTTTCTTAAAGTCTGGGACTGCGATGCTTATGTGAAAAAGTTTCAACATGATAAGCTCGAACCCAAATCGGAGAAGTAAATCTTCATAGGATATCCAAAGGAAACTATTGGATACACCTTCTATCACAGATCCGAAGGCAAGACTTTTGTTGCTAAATTAGGAAACTTACTAGAGAAGGAGTTTCTCTCGAAAGAAGTGAGTGGGAGGAAAGTAAAAAACTTGATAAGGTAATTGTACCTTCTCCCTTATTGGAAAGTAGTTCATCACAGAAATCTGTTCCTGTGACTACTACACCAATTAGTGAGGAAGCTAAGGATGATGATCATGTAACTTCAGATCAAGTTACTACCGAATCTCGCAGGTAAACCAGAGTGAGATCCGCACCAGAGTGATACTGTAATCCTGTTCTGGAAGTCATGTTACTAGACCATGACGAACTTGCGAACTATGAGGAAGTGATGATGAGCCCAGATTCCGCAAAATGGCTTGAGGCCATGAAATCTGAGATGGGATCCATGTATGAGAACAAAGTATGGACTTTGGTTGACTTGCCCGATGACCGGCAAGCAATTGAGAATAAATGGATCTTCAAGAGGAAGACGGACGCTGATAGTAGTGTTACTATCTACAAAGCTAGAATTGTTGCAAAAGGTTTTCGACAAGTTCAAGGTGTTGACTACGATGAGACTTTCTCACTCGTATCTATGCTTAAGTCTGTCCGAATCATGTTAGCAATTGCCGCATTTTATGAAATCTGGCAAATGGATAAACAAAACTGCATTCCTTAATGGATTTATTAAAGAAGAGTTGTATGTGATGCAACAAGAAGCTTTTATCAATCCTAAAGGTACTAACAAAATATACAAGCTCCAGCAATCCATTTATGGACTGGTGCAAACATCTCGGAGTTGGAATATACGCTTTGATAAGTTGATCAAAGCATATAGTTTTATACAGACTTGCGGTGAAGCCTATATTTACTAGAAAGTGAGTGGGAGCACTACAACATTTCTGATAAGTATATGTGAATGACATATTGTTGATCAGAGACAATGTAGAATTATTCTGCAAAGCATAAAGGAGTGTTTCAAAGGAGTTTTTCAAAGAAAGACCTCGGTGAAGCTGCTTACATATTGAGCATCAAGATCTATAGAGATAGATCAAGACGCTTGATAAGTTTTTTCAATGAGTACATACCTTGACAAGATTTTGAAGTAGTTCAAAATGGAACAGTCAAAAAAGAGTTCTTGCCTGTGTTGCAAGGTGTGAAATTGAGTAAGACTCAAAGCCCGACCATGGCAGAAGATAGAAATAGAATGAAAGTCATTCCCTATGCCTCAGCCATAGGTTCTATAAAGTATGCCATGTTGTGTACCAGATCTATTGTATACCCTACAGTGTGTTAAGCAAGGTAGTACAATAGTGATCTAAGAGTAGATCACTGGACAGCGGTCAAAATTATCCTTAGTGGAATAAGGAAATATTTCTCGATTACGGAGGTGACAAAAGGTTTGTCGTAAAGGGTTACATCAATGCAAGTTTTGACACTGATCCAGATGACTCTAAGTCTCAATCTGGATACATATTGAAAGTGGGAGCAATTAGCTAGAAGTAGCTCCATGCAGAGCATTGTAGACATAGAAATTCGCAAAATACTTACGGGTCTGAATGTGACAGACCCGTTGACTAAAATTATCTCACAAGCAAAATATGATCACACCTTAGTAAACCCTTTGGGTGTTGATCACATATCGATGTGAACTATGGGTGTTAATCACATGCTGATATGAACTATTGCTGTTAAATCACATGGCGATGTGAACTACATTATTGACTCTAGTGCAAGTGGGAGACTGAAGGAAATATGCCCTAGAGGCAATGATAAAGTTATTATTTATTTCCTTATATCATGATAAATATTTATTATTCATGCTAGAATTGTATTAACCGGAAACATAATACTTGTGTGAATACATAGACAAACAAAGTGTCACTAGTATGCCTCTACTTGACTAGCTCGTTAATCGAAGATGGTTATGTTTCCTAACCATAAACAAAAGAGTTGTTATTTGATTAACGGGATCACATAATTAGTTGAATGATCTGATTGACAAGACCCATTCCATTAGCTTAGCACCCGATCATTTAGTATGTTGCTATTGCTTTCTTCATGACTTATACATGTTCCTATGACTATAAGATTACGCAACTCCCGTTTGCCGGAGGAACACTTTGTGTGCTACCAAATGTCACAACATAAATGGGTGATTATAAAGGTGCTCTACAGGTGTCTCCAAAGGTACATGTTGGGTTGGCGTATTTCGAGATTAGGATTTGTCACTCCGATTGTCGAAGAGGTATCTCTGGGCCCTCTTGGTAATACACATCACTGAAGCCTTGCAAGCATTGCAACTAATGATTTAGTTGTGGGATGATGTATTACAGAACGAGTAAAGAGACTTGCCGGTAACGAGATTGAACTAGGTATTGAGATACCGACGATCGAATCTCGGGCAAGTAACATACCGATGACAAAGGGAACAACGTATGTTGTTATGCGGTCTGACCGATAAAGATCTTCGTACAATATGTAGGAGCCAATATGGGCATCCAGGTCCCGCTATTGGTTATTGACCGGAGATGTGTCTCGGTCATGTCTACATTGTTCTCGAACCCGTAGGGTCCGCACGCTTAAGGTTTCGATGACAGTTATATTATGAGTTTATGAGTTTTGATGTACCGAAGGAGTTCGGAGTCCCGGATGAGATCGGGGACATGACGAGGAGTCTCAAAATGGTCGAGACGTAAAGATCGATATATTGGACGACTATATTCAGACATCGGAAAGGTTCCGAGTGATTCGGGTATTTTTCGGAGTACCGGGTAGTTACGGGAGAAGCAATGGGCCTTGATGGGCTTTAGTGGGAAGAGGAAAAAGGGCCAAGGGGCTGCTGCGCCCCCCTCCCCTCTAGTCCAAATTGGACTAGGGAAAAGGGGGACGGCCACCTTTCCTTCTCCTCTACTTCCTTCTCCATTCCTCCCCTCTTGGTGGACTCCTACTAGGACTTGGAGTCCTAGTAGGACTCCACATCCTGGCCGCACCAATTGCCTTGGCCGGCCTCCTCCTCCTCCATCCTTTATATACTGAGGCAAGGGGCACCCCATGAACACAAGTTGATCCACGTGATCATATTCTTAGTCGTGTGCGGTGCCCCCTTCCACCATAGTCCTCGATAATATTGTAGCGGTGCTTAGGCGAAGCCCTGCGACGGTAGTACATCAAGATCATCACCACGCTGTCATGCTGACGGAACTCTTTCCCGACACTTTGCTGGATCGGAGTCCGGGGATCATCATCGAGCTGAACGTGTGCTAGAACTCGGAGGTGCCGTAGTTTCGGTGCTTGATCCGTCGGGCCGTGGAGACGTACGACTACAACAACCAAACGCTTTCGTTGTCGATCTACAAGGGTACGTAGATCATACTCTCCCCTCTCGTTGCTATGCATCACCATGATCTTGCGTGTGCATAGGAAATTTTTTGAAATTACTATGAAACCCAACACTTTTTGTCTCGAGTCTAAGACGGTAACTAGTCCCTGCTCAAGCTTAATCTCTAGGAGAATATAGTGGAACATGTACACGCATGCATAACTCATCAATTACATTACTATAACCTTGACTTATAAGGGAAACCGAATATGCACAAGAAAGTAACACTCACTTGAAGTTGTAAGGAAAGAGTATTATAGCTTTGTTTTGATTTAATACCAACGATCGTAGCAAGTTGGCCTTGGTATATTTTTTCTTAAATTCAACCGAATATGCATCTATGATATTTGGGTTAATGAAACCAATATCACCGATTTGTCTTTTCTTCAATTCGGCGATCTTCAATCTGCATAATATAGTGAGGATAATTAAAAATACATGCAATGAAAGAGCTGACCTATATATAGAGACTTAATGACAGAAGTAGTACTTCCAGATAGTAGCAAGTGACCGTTAATTTATCGAGGGCCCTCTGATTGAAAAACTAGAAGAACTCCTCAAATGGAACATTCAACAGATCAGTTGCAACAAGGTCATGCTCCTCTTTAACTCTCAGCGTCAAAGTATTCCTCCCCCTAGACTCTCTGCAGGTTTTCATGTACCAATCATGGAATCTTCGCATCATCGTTGTTAGAGACCTTTCATCTTTGACGAGAGGCTTCCCGTACTCGTATCTGTGTTCTTCCACCTCCAAGAATTCATAATGTACATCATCGGGCAGGTAATCATCAAGATTGTTATAACCGGGCACCATCCTCGAATCATTAGCGACGATATCGCTAGACACCTTGTGTCAGGACCCCGATCCTAAGTCACACCGGTCTAGCATGTAACACATCATATCACTTTGCGGCCTCACGCACAGTATTCCCACGGGTGCCACCTTACCTGGCCCGGGACCGTTTGCGCCTTTTGGCTCACGTATATGATAGTGTCGCTAGCATCCATATGACAAAGAACCCGGGCTGACATGGCTAGTCGTGAACCCAAAGTGGCACTAACTTACAGGGACAGGCATACATGACCCAGCAACGAACGTGTCGGTCATCAACGAGTGAATCCAGGCTGTAGCACTGGGCTAGCAGGACTCCGGTGAACCGGGCTGTAGCGGGCTAACAGGACTCCGGAATTCATCGCGTGACATTTCCCCGAGGGGACAGACACAGGAACGAAGAAGGACACATGCCGGCCAGCCTAAGTGTTCCGGAGCAGTAGCAAGCTACCATGGCTCAGTGGAAACACTAGGAGACATTTCCCGGTAAGAGAGGCTACCAAGGATAAACAACTAGGTTGTCAGATCCCACACATACCAAGCATTTCAATAACATACACACAATATGCTCGATATATGCAATACAACATGGCATCACAACATGACTCTACGACTCAAGTATTTATATTCAATAGGCTCCGAGGAGCGAGATATTACAGACATGGGTCTCATGACCCAACACTCAGAGCATACAAGTCAAAGCACATGCGGAAGCTTAACCTGTCTGAGTACAGACATCTATAAATGAAAAAGGCTGATAAGCCTGACTATCTACCAGATCCTGCTGAGGGCACAAGATCGTAGCTGAGGTAACAAGCTAAACGTCGAAGTCCACGTGGAACTACTAGTGAGACTGAAGTCTCTCTGCAAAAACATAAATTAAGCAACGTGAGTACAAATGTACCCAGCAAGACTTACATCAGATCTATCTACATATGCATCATTATCAACAAAGGGGGTGGTGGAGTTTAACTGCAGCAAGCCAGCTTTGACTCGGTGGCTAACCTGAACTACGACTGCAATGCAACTCTTTTGAGGTGGCGCACACGAGTCCACATATTCACCATATCAATACACCACTATGGATCCGCTCCCGTCTCCCTACGAGAACGCCATCCATAGCACTCACGCTTATCTTGCGTATTTTAGAGTATCCACTTTCACTTGTCTATGAACTATGCAAGGGGTCCAAGTTTCCATATCCGAGGAATCCGGCTATTCGAATAGATAATGATAACCCTGCAGGGGTGTACTTCTTCACACACGCTTTCGCCACTTATCGCCCTGTACACGTCATGTACCTCGGCAACCTTCAAGCAGAAGCCGGGCGAGGGAGTCGGCCACGACCTGACTAACCGAACAAGTCTCTAGTCCAGGTTTATCGCCTATTCGGGTTCCATCCGCAAGGAGATCCGGCCGGGGTGTCGCTTACGGCCCCAAACGATGTGAGCAGGGTTCCCAAGCCCACCATCCGGGTGCCACTTGGTACACCGTGCCACTGTGCCTAGTCTGTCCCAAGCCCACCTGTACCGGGTGCCACTTGGTAGACTACTAACACTACCTACAAACACCAGAAACTAGTTGCAACTCCTGGACAGACATCAAGTTGATTAATAAGTCGAGAGGGGCACTTAAGCATTCCAATGTGTGGTAGTAGCTGGTCATGGATCACAAACACAGAACTCAGTTCCTGAGGACGGCTGCAATGAGACAACCCACCATGTACTCCTACATGGCCTCTCACCGCTACCTTTACCAAATCGTGTTCACACACTTAGCTCTCAACGGTAGGACATGTTCACACACCTCTGGTTCATCCCCGATGAATCAGACCTGACTCAACTCTAAGCAGTAGCAGGCATGACAAACAAGCATGAATGAGTAGGCACAATAGGGCTCAAACAACTCCTACTCATGCTAGTGGGTTTCATCTATTTACTGTGGCAATGACAGGTCATGCAGAGGATAAAGGGGTTCAGCTACCGCAGCAAGTAACAGATGAATCGGTGTTGTCCTAATGCATTAAAAGAGAGCAGGAGCGAGAGAGTAGGATTGTATCGGAATGAACAAGGGGGTTTTGCTTGCCTGGCACTTCTGAAGATAATATAGTTCTTCATCGGTGTCATCGATCTCGTCGTCGGAGTCACGTCTATCGAGAGGGGACAAACACCGGCAAACAAGAAAGAACACAATCAATGCAATGCACAATATGATGCATGCTATGACATGGCAGTATGAATGTGTTTTGGGCTAATGCACCTAGCTATGATTTAAATGAGGTTGGTTTGAATACATGATTCAAATTCCAACTCCATATGTGATTATTCAAATGCCATTTAATTGATTTGTGCTAAACAGCAGCTATAAGTTGTTCTAACATGCATGAAAATGGTACAGATGGATTCCTTGAATTTTTCTGATAATTTTTCATATATAATTTATTTAATTTGGAGTTACGGTTGAATTTCTATGAATTTTAGAAGTTTTGGGCATTTTCTGAAATTATTAAATCATTTAAGATTTATTTAAATTCCAGAAAGGAATTACTGCGTCAGCATGACCTCATAGTGATGTCAGCAGGTCAACAGGTCACTGTCCGGTCAAACCTGACAGTAGGTCCCGCGTGTCAGTGTAATTAGTTTAGTTAGAATTTAATTAAACTAAACTGGGTTAATTAACAGGGCTGGGCCCCACCTATCAGTGACTCATCGGAGTCAACCAGGGCCCACCCGTGGTCAAAGTCAACGTCAGCTGCGCCGGCGTTTAGCCGCCGGCGAGCCCGACGCGGCGGCGAGAGTGGTTTTGGCCACTCCGACGACCAAAAGGGCCGCGGAGGGCATCTAGGTGGAGCTGGGGACGAGCCGAAGCTCTTGGTGGAGTTAGCTGGGGTCGGGGTGGCCGAAATCGGTGCCGGCGACGACTTAGGTGGCCGCCGAAGTTCGGCCGAGGTCGAACACGGCGCTGCGGTGCACTAGAGGGGAAACGGAAGGGCGCTGCGGGCTCCTGGGAGGGCGGCAAACTTGGTAGCATGCTCGGGCGCAGGCTGGGGTGGCCCTGGCCACGGCGGTGCCATGGCCGGCGGCGAGGAGTGATCGGCTCCGGTGATTAGGGCGGCTAGAGGGTACGTTCCGCAGCGAGAAGAGAGGGGAAAGACGGCATGGCTCACGTGGATCGTGTAGGGCTGGTCGGCGAGCTCGGGGAAGCACGAACGGCGGCGAATCGACGATGAGGTTGACGGCGGCCGAAGGTTGAAGATGAGCTTGAAGACAACGCTGCAGGGCTTCCGGAGGGCCGTGGATCGGTGGGGAGGAAGAGGGGGTCGAGGCGGAGCTTCCTGGGGCGTCGGTGAGGCGTGGGGGTGGCGGTGGCCGCGAGGGAGCGCGTCGGTGGCGGCGGCTCCGTTCGGTCGCGGGAGGGAGAGAGAGCAGAGGGGGATAGGGACGGAGGGAGAGACACGGGAGAGTGAGAGAGGGTCGAGGGGCCGCGTGGCGTCTCCAGGGAGTAGCGGAGGCAAGCAGGGAGGCAGGAGGTGGCCGAGCGCGTGCCGGCGTGCGGTGGCCACACGCCTCGCGTCCTTCTGGCGCGAGGTGGGAGACGGTGGCGGTTCGGTGGGCTGGGCCGGCCAGCTGCAGTGCTGGGCCGGTTTGGCTACCAGGTGAGTGCCAGATAAGTCCAGGTGGGTTCTCTCTCTCTTTTTTTTATATTTCTGTTTTCTATTTTTTTAAATTTGTTTTGGCATTGTTTTGAATTTAAACAAATTCAAACAATGCCAAAAACTCCTCTGAATATTTTTATTTGCTAGATGGACTTTTCCAAAAGCTCATAAAATATTTCAGGGGTATTTGAAATTATATTCTAATTATATGAATATAATTCAAATTCAAATAGCTAATGATTTAAATTCAAAGTCCCAAAAAATAAATCCTTTTAAAATGTTCATTATTTTTGGTTTGGATCAAAACCCTTGCAAAAAATATTAAACATCTAAGAAGAGCATTTTGGAACAATGAATGAGATTTTAGGGTTTTTGCCCTTCTTTTACTTAAGTTTTTTAGGCTTCCAAATTTCCTCAGTTCAAGTTCAAAAATTTAAACATGATGCACACATGAGGGTCTAGCCTAGTGCATAACAGGACCAGGGATGTGACACCTTGAGTGGGGGGAACGATTGGTTCGCTTATTTGCCGAGCTGGACAATTTTTTTCCCAGCTCATCGTTTCGCTAACCTTTGATCACTGACAGTACTTCTCGACCGCTCCGCTTCGATAAGTGACCTTTCAATAATGTGCCCATAGTTGCCTTTTGGTGGAGACTTTGGTGGTTTCTTCAGGGCTTCCAGAGTGCGCTTCGCTTTCACCGGATCTACCTTCTCCTCCGGAGGTGGATGTTTCTTTGCTTTCACCCCTTCAAAGAAGTTCCTCACTTCGTCTCGCACGATCTTGTCGTTTTCCTCTGGGGTCATCTCGTATGGTAACTTCTCTGGAGTCTTCAGAGAAGGACCGAATGTGTATTGCCTCTCGCCTCTGGATGTACTTCTAGACGCCGGAGCAGACGGAGCGGCTGCGGCTGTCTTCTTTCCTTGCTTATGAGGAGGAGGACTATGATGCGCCGGAGCAGCTGGAGCGGCGGCGGGTCTCTTCCGCCCTTGCTGACGAGGCGGAGGAGTAGGCTGGCTGCTCGGGCGGGCCGGCGCAGGCGGAGAAGGAGGCGGAGTGCCGCCACGCACCGGAGAAGGAGGCTGAGTGCCCCGATCACTCATCGAAGGAGGAGGCGACAGAGGAGGCGGAGTGCCCTGACTCGCCGGAGGAGGAGGAGGAGGTGGAGGCGTCCAGTTTGGAAGGGTGATGAGCTCCTTCCGCCATAGGCATGGAGTCTTTAGAGCAGAACCCAGCCGAGTCTCCCCTTCACCGGTAGGGTGGTCAAGCTCTAGCTCCTCAAATCCCTCAGTTATTTCGTCCATCATCACCCTAGCATATCCTTCTGGAATCGGCCGGCAGTGAAAAGTTGCGCCAGGTTCAGGTGGTGCAACAGAGCCAACAGCCGCCTTGACTTTCATTTTCATCCATTGCATCATGAGGTGGCAATTTTGAGACTCCGTGATTAAGTCCGGGGGTAGCTAGTAGGAGCCGTGAAGACAGGCTCCAGCTGCTGCAGCTCGGTGGAAGCCACGCTACTTCTCCGCTGAGATGGCGGGGTAGCTTCGGGGGAAGCTTCGGCGGGTCGCTTGTTGCGATCTGCTTCTCGTTGCTCTATCGCTTGTGCCCTTGTGTGCAGCGCCTGAATTTGGATCTGCTCCACTTTCTTCCTCCTCTCCTGGCATTTGTAACCGCCTGCGTCCGGAAATCCAGCCCTCCATGAAATGGAGCCTAGCGTGCCTCGTGTCCGTCCAGGGTGCTCAGGATTCCCGAGGGTCATTGTGAGCTCGTCCTTCTCTCTGTCTAGAATGAACGTCCCTTGCTGGGCTGCATCGATATACTCCTGAAGCCTCGTGACTGGTATTCTCATTTGCTTGTTCGCCCAAACACACTTCCCTGATACAGGGTCCAAGGTTCCGCCAGCCCCGAAGTACCAAGTCCGGCAACGGTCTGGACACCTCAATGTCTCTGGTTCGACCCCTTTATCAAGCAGGTAATTCTCAGCCTTGTCCCACAACGGCCGGGCTTTGAGGTAGCCACCTGACCCCGTGCGATGGTGAAGCTTCTTCTTCGCATCATTCTTCTTGTTTGTCACTGACATCTTCTTACTCTTGTCCGACGTCTTGGGGGCCACAAATGCGGGCTAGTGATCTCTGATCTTCTCATACCGGCCAATGAATTATGGTGTCTCTTCTTTGTCGACAATTTTTTTCAGCTCATTCTTCCACATCCTGAATAGTTCTGCCATCTTCTTAAGAGCATGAGACTTGATCAATTGCTCTTTAACTGGCTTCTCTGGATCCTCCTCTGGCGGTAGGGTGAAATTTGCCTTCAGCACGGTCCAAAGATCATCTTTCTACATATCGGAGACATAATACACCTTAGGGTCTTCTTTAGCCGGCTTTAACCATTGCTGGATGCTAATCGGTATCTTGTCCCTAACAAGAACACCGCACTGAGAAGCAAATGCTTCCTTTGTCCGGATGGGTTCAATCGGCATGCCATCGCGCGCGATTTCTACGATCTCAAACTTTTCATCCGAGCGCAACTTTTTCTTCGGGCCTCGTCTCTTTACCGAAGTTGTGCTCGATCTGGAGGGCTAGAAAAAAGAAGAAAGACGAGAGTTCATTAATATATGTGTACATACCAAAAACAATTAATGCATCAATTAGCTAGCTATATATAGTCAGCACATGCTTAATTAATATATATACCTGGCCGGACTCCGGAGCCGTCATCACGGTGTCCTTCTTGCACCGGCATTGGGTCACCGGATCCATCATCAAGGTGTCCTTCTTCCACCGGCATTCGGTCACCGGAGCCATCATAATCATCTCCTTCCTCCTCCATTGTTTCTTCACCCTTTCCTTCCAGACCATTGGTTTCGTTGAGAAACGACATGACGACATTACTTCCGGCTGCGATTATGTCCCTCAACACCGCTTCTTGTGCTTCGTCTCGGGGGTTGTCGGTGTCAAAACCGGCGGATCTCAGGTAGGGGGTCCCGAGCTGTGCGTCTAAGGCAGATGGTAACAGGAGGCAGGGAACACGATGTTTTACCCAGGTTCGGGCCCTCTTGATGGAGGTAAAACCCTACGTCCTGCTTGATTAATATTGATGATATGGGCAGTACAAGAGTATATCTACCACGAGATCAGAGAGGCTAAACCCTAGAAGCTAGCCTATGGTATGATTGTATGTATATGTTCTATCGACTAGCCTGGCCTCGGTTTATATAATGCACCAGAGGCCTAGGATAACAAGAGTCCTAGCCGAATACGCCGGTGAGGAGGAGTCCTTGTCTCGATCACCAAGTCTTGTAGAATCTTCCATGTATGCGGCAATTGTCTGAACTGGCCCATGAGTATACGGCCATGGGGGTCCTCGGCCCAATCTAACAGATCAGGAGACGATGTGGTGAGTACCCCCTAGTCCAGGACACCATTAGTAGCCCCCTGAACCGGTCTTCAAGTTAGGGACGCTCCTCGATTCTTCCGAACTATTCTTCATCTTCGGTTGTCGATCTTGGAAACTGGTTCAACAAATATTCCCATCTTCGATCTTGAGGATCGCTAAAATGCATTTAACGAGTTTATATGTCGGGTATCCGAGGAGCCCCTTTAAGTTTCCGGCCTTTATCAATGCCTTGTTATTTTTATGCCACACCTCGGGTTTGAAGTTGTTCCCGGGAGGCAGTGTCCTCTTGCGTCCGAGCTCTAACGCCGGATAGCATTCGAGGTATCTTTTGCAGCCGAGCACTAATGTCGGACTGCTTCCGAGCTCCAATGCCGAAATGTATCCGAGCTCCAACGCTGGACTGTGTCCAAGCTCCAACGCCGGACTATATCCAAGATGTCATAGATCATCTTGGTCCAAAAAAGTTGAAGGAGTTTAGCCAAGCTTAATGCTGGAAATGCCCTCTATGGAGCCAGCCACTAGGGCCCGAGCTTTTTGCCGGACTACTTCCGAGGTGGTGCACCACCCCGACTGTGGGCCGATTTTTGTCAATATTTTTTATTGGTGCAATTTATTCTCTGCCGAGATATATAGCCAGTAGCCCTCAAGGTGTGTATCGGTTTAAAGCCCGAGATGCACCTGAAGGATGACGTAAGACCGATGATCCCAGTAGCCGCCGAGACTCAGGTTGATTTGTAAAATCGGCCTAAGGATCAAGTCCTAGCTCGGTAGGATACTTCGGGACACAAAAAGCGGTGTGCTCAGTCCTCGAGACTCAGGTTGGGTGCGGCCGACCAACCTGAGGATCAAAATCTCCTCGGAAACTGTATTGCACTTAAAATTTTCTGCATTGGATAGGCAATGCAGTAGCCCCCGAGACACTGGTCGGGTGGCAACACCAGATCAGGGGATCGATGTGCCCCTTTAATATTTGTAAATAATAAGCCCGAAGCCCAGTAGCCCCCGGGCCTTAATGCAGGCACGGGTGGCCGAATTAAGGATCAATATCCATAGTAAAATCACAAATTATGTGTAATGACTCTATGTATTCAAGTACTTTACGTCATTAATGCTCGGATCCGCATTGTACAAAACTTTGTTGACCGACAATCGGCTTCCACCTCCTCGGCCAGTAGCCAAGGAGTGTTTGTCCTACTTTATAAAGCCTTTATGAGGGCAAAGATTTACGACAAACAAGGCAATCTGGCCATACGGTTTTATAAACAAAGGTACGCAGAGAGATATGTTATATTACTGTTTGACATAAGAAATATCTTCCAAAGAAAATAGTCCTGCTATCGGTTCCTTTCTTTGGGTTGTCATGCTAAGCATGATCATGAAACCTCAGCTCTAATGTAAGAGAAAATATCGAGGATTTAGTTTGGGAGGCCAGTTAATAGCACCCGGTAGTGTTCGGCAACAGTCGAGGTCAAGCCGTAAACACTTCGGCCATTGTTATGAATGGCCCGTCATTTAACACAGTCATCAGATCGCTGACTAGTTTACGCTTATTGTGACAGTCAGTTTTCAGCTTTCTCCACTGCGGTGCTTAACCATGTGAGCTGGAAGCACAATCGCAGTGGTTCTCCCTTTGCACGCCTAGCCGAACAAAGCGGAACGTAGGAAGCAAGTGCAGGAGCCGGGTAACCCAACTATTGACCGAAGACACAATTTGAAACCGATGCATATATAGCAATATCCGAGAATGTTTTTGCCGAATCTCTAAAGGTGTCCGGTGCACTATGAGACTTGTGCTGAAAACACACAAATAGTTTGAAAGTGACATAATGCTTGGAAAACCAAAAAACGTCAGTAAAAACTTGACGTCCGAACAAGATCAAGTGTTCGGTGCCAATCCGAAAATTGGTCTTAGAAAAAAAGAGTGCTTTATGCTTTAACATGACACATCCTATCTCAAGACTTCAAGCGGGTTAGCCTACGGCTTCAACCTCCTATCCCGAAGGCGGAGTACTTCTCATTAGGCCAGTTTAGCAAACTAAACTCTAGCAGCTTTGAGAGAGAAATTAGGCTCCCCGGCTAGTTGTTGGGGAACGTAGTAATTTCAAAAAAAATCCTACGCACACGCAAGATCATGGTGATGCATAGCAACGAGAGGGGAGAGTGTTGTCTACGTACCGTCGTAGACCGACAGTGGAAGCGTTATGACAACGCGGTTGATGTAGTCGTACGTCTTCACGGCCTGACCGATCAAGCACCGAAACTACGGCACCTCCGAGTTCTAGCACACGTTCAGCTCGATGAAGATCCTCGGACTCTGATCCAGCAAAGTGTCGGGGAAGAGTTCCGTCAGCACGACGGCGTGGTGACGATCTTGATGTTCTACTATCGCAGGGCTTCGCCTAAGCACCGCTACAATATTATCGAGGATTATGGTGGAGGGGGGCACCGCACACGGCTAAGAGAACGATCTCCAAGATCAACTTGTGTGTCTAGAGGTGCCCCCCTACCCCCGTATATAGAGGAGCAAGGGGGAGGGGCGGCCGGCCAGGAGGAGGCGCGCCAGGGAGGAGTCCAACTCCTACCGGGAGTAGGACTCCCTCCTTTTTCCTTGTCCAACTAGGAGAGGGGGAAGGAAGGGAGAGAGGAGAGGAAGGAAAGGGGGGGCACCACCCCCCCTCCTTGTCCAATTCGGACTAGAGGGGGAGGGGGCACGCGGCCCGCCCTGGACGCCCCTCCTCTTCTCCACTTTGGGCCCATGAGGCCCATTAACCCCAGGGGGGTTCCGGTAACCCCCCGGTACTCCGGTTTTATCCGAAACATCTCCGGAACACTTCCGGTGTTCGAATATAGCCGTCCAATATATCAATCTTTATGTCTCGGCCATTTCGAGACTCCTTGTCATGTCCATGATGACATCCAGGACTCCGAACAATCTTCGGTACATCAAAATATATAAACTCATAATTAAACTGTCATCGTAACGTTAAGCGTGCGGACCCTACGGGTTCGAGAACAATGTAGACATGACCGAGACATGTCTCCAGTCAATAACCAATAGCGGAACCTGGATGCTCATATTGGCTCCTACATATTCTACGAAGATCTTTCGGTCAGACCGCATAAGAACATACGTTGTTCCCTTTGTCATCGGTATATTACTTGCCCGAGATTCGATCGTCGGTATCTCAATACTTAGTTCAATCTCCTTACCGGCAAGTCTCTTTACTCGTTTCATAATACATCATCTCGCAACTAACTCATTAGTTGCAATGCTTGCAAGGCTTGTGTGATGTGCATTACCGAGAGGGCCCAGAGATACCTCTCCGACAATCGGAGTGACAAATCCTAATCTCAAAATACGCCAACCCAACAAGTACCTTCGGAGACACCTGTAGATCACCTTTATAATCACCCAGTTACGTTGTGACATTTGGTGGCACACAACGTGTTCCTCCGGTAAACGGGAGTTGCATAATCTCATAGTCATAGGAACATGTATAAGTCATGAAGAAAGCAATAGCAACAAACTAAACGATCAAGTGCTATGCTAACGAAATGGGTCAAGTCAATCACATCATTCTCCTAATGATGTGATCCCATTAATCAAATGACAACTCATGTCTATGGTTAGGAAACATAACCATCTTTGATCAACGAGCTAGTCAAGTAAAGGCATACTAGTGACACTCTGTTTGTCTATGTATTCACACATGTATTATGTTTCCGGTTAATACAATCCTAGCATGAATAATAAACATTTATCATGATATAAGGAAATAAATAATAGCTTTATTATTGCCTCTAGGGCATATTTCCTTCGCTAGTGACCACACACTCATGTTGAAAAAAGGAGTGATGAATAATGATAGTAATAAAACTTTGCAACAACTAAGAAGAAGAACACTTATTATAAAACGGCTCATATAAATTTAAGAGCCCCCGAGTGACTTGGGTAAAAGAATTTTATGTATAATGATTGTATGTACCGAAGTACTAATATCATATTTTTGTTCAACCGAACTTTAAATGCGTCTTAACCGACTGTCGGCTTCTCCCTCTTCGGTCAAGGACCGAAAAGTGTTATGTACTCCACCTGTCGAGAATATCGATAGTGCTTCCGCTAACCAGGCAACCGGGACATAAGGCTGTAACAGACAAAGCACGCTCAGGGAACTTATGCTATATTACAGACGAAGTGTAAGAAGCATCTTCGAAGAAAATAGTACCCCCACCGATACCTTTCTTCGGTGCTCATTATTACTATGAGACTTGTGCAGTAGATTTTTTGTACTCATGAGTTCCGTTGTGTGCCGACCATGATTGAAAACAATAAGAGCGCTAGCTTTCGGCTTCACCCAGTCTGAGGTCAGAGCTCGGAGGACCCGGTCGTGACAATCGCAGAGGTGCTCCCTTTACTCCCTAGCCGAATAATTGGGAACGTAGGGGTAAGCACAGGAGCCAGGCAACCCAGCTTGCAAATCGCTTAAGTCAATATGGTGCATATTATGGCGTAATACACGAACAAGGAACGAAGCCGTACAAGTATAATCATATGCAAGAGGAAAAGCTTCATAAAGGAAGCCCCCAAATAAACGGGGTATTTGAATATGTGTGCCACAAACAAAGTTTGGACAAGGAAATTTTTTACAAGCAACTTTTTTCCAAAAAAGTATAATGCTTGGTCGAACCGAACACAAGTTAAAAATTAAAACTTTGATCATGAAAGCGACTTAGCTGGTTAATGTGTTCGGCATTGATGACGCGGTCCGAGCTTGATGCGGGACGAGGTTCCATCCCCCAAACTGGTCCCGAGGTGGCGGAGCGGAGAGCTCGACACACCGAAGTGGTGACATAGCATGGTCAATGCGGACCGGCAGAATGATGCCGAAGTCCCCAGATCATTTTCCTGTGCACAAAAATAGTGCCGATCGGAGATAATAGTAATAATAATTAAAAAAATCGTTACATAATAAATAATTTATGCAAAGTGAGTAGTAAAATAAATATGGCATGGCGCCGAAGTCAATGTCGATGCAGGGCGTCGGCGTGATGCGGTAAAGGCGTGGCAAAGCCTGAATTCACAGGTCGGTTCGAGTTCCGGATGCGGCGTTTGCCGGACTATGTACGAAAACTGACCGAACCACCACGTGACTGTCGTTAATGCGGCCATCATTTGATAGACCCGTGTACAGATGATGGACAAACCAGAGTAATAATTCCTTGGAAAAAATAAACCCAAACAAGTAAAAAAATACTAGGATTAATAGCACCTGGTTTATTTGTTGTAGCAATCGGAAGAAAGGTGATTCCCAAAATTGGGAATCGATCCGCACACCCATTGCCTGATGGGCGGTAAAGCGACAGTATGGTGATGCTGGCCAAGGTTGGCTCGCCGAGGCAAAGCCCTCGGTCCAGCTATCATGACGGAGCTGGTCGGCTAGTGACGCCGAAGTCTCCGGAGTAGGTTGATGAAGAGATGGCGAAGCCCCCGGTCCAGCCGAGATGTCGAAGCCTCGATGTCAGCTGATGAGTCGAAGTAGGTCGGCGTGATGGACACCAGCTTGAAGAAGCAATAGTGCGGCCATGCCGATGCAGGTCATGACGTGGTCGATGCCGGCTTGATGAAGTGACCGTGCGGCGATGCCGGTATGCCCGCTTCGTGTAATCCGTGGGGCGGCGATGTTAGTGATGATTTATCCTTCGTGATGTCGGACTCTTGTTCGGCTTGCCGAGATGATGATCCAAAGAAGTTGAGCTCGGCTCAATAAAGTGATGATGTGTCTAGCGCAGGTCGGCAGCCTTAGAGCAATATCGCCGGACTGGTTTGACACCAGCATGATGATGAATGCGGCCTCAGGGGAGGCTTAAAAATTTATGGGCGCGTGTTTAAAAACAACGCACAATACCCTAGAAGAGAATTCCTCTAAAAAGGTTGTTCAATGTCACGTTTATAAAGAAACATGAATTCGGGTCGGATCCGTATTCGCGCAGAAAACGGATCCGAAAATTGATCCACTCATCGGAAGGTTCCCAAAGTTTGAACCGTCGGATCAAGCTGAAATTTGGAGGGGTGGTAGATATGGGAACTCCGTAGTAGATGAACGGTTGGATCTTCCAAAGGACCTCCGAGCTAGGCTATGGAGACCACGCCCTAAACTCGTCCAGATTCCCATCCAGATTTGACAGGGCTCCGGTATATTGTAGATTGTCGGAGATTCCTCCATCGGAACTCGACGAAATTTTGCATGGCTATTGTAGACTCAATTCTGCACAATTACACCAAAAAGATTGTCAAAGCGATGCTCTAAGAGGTGGTGGCAGCGGATACAAGTTTACTGTTTGGAAAAACAGCACGGTCGCCCGAGGGCAATGTTGACGTTGAGCCCCCGAGCTCCATGGATAATTCCTCCATGATCTTGATAGAGATAGGAGTTGATGTTGATGAAGGCCCTCGTCCGAACATGACGATCGGAGATGGAGCACGATCCTCGGTCGAGCCAAGGTGACCAGTCGAACGGGCGAAAGATGCCGGCATTGCAGTTGACCTGCAGACGAGCCATCGATCCTTTTGCCGATTACACAGCGGAACTCTCAATGAAAGCAGCAATGTCGGTGTCAAAACCGACTGATCTCGGGTAGGGGGTCCCGAACTATGCGTCTAAGGCGGATGGTAACAGGGGGCAGGGAACACGATGTTTTACCCAGGTTCGGGCCCTCTTGATGGAGATAAAACCCTACGTCCTGCTTGATTAATATTGATGATATGGGTAGTACAAGAGTAGATCTACCATGAGATCAGAGAGGCTAAACCCTAGAAGCTAGCCTATGGTATGATTGTATGTATATGTTCTATCGACTAGCCTGACCTCGGTTTATATAATGCACCAGAGGCCTAGGATAACAAGAGTCCTAGCCGAATACGCCGGTGGGGAGGAGTCCTTGTCTTGATCACCAAGTCTTGTAGAATCTTCCATGTATGCGGCAGTTGTCCGAACTGGCCCATGAGTATACGGCCATGGGGGTCCTCGGCCCCATCTAACAGATCGAGAGACGACATGGTGAGTACCCCCTAGTCCAGGACACCGTCAGGGGTGCTCCATAGTTTCTGCAAATTTTTACAACATGGCAATTATTATTCAAACATGACAGATGGATATATTAGTGGCAAACGTAGAACTAGCTAGCTAATCACAATAAGGAATCATATTAATTAGTGGCCTCGACGCTGCTTCTCGAGGGTCTGGGGTGGCCTCGAGCAGCAACGCTTCAAGGGTTTGGGGTGGCCTCGACAACGCTTCTATGGTATGGGGTGGCCTCGACGACAACGCTCTTTTAACTTGGTAAATTTGGGTGGCCTCGAGAGAGTTTGTCGGGTAGGGGCGCGGCGGGAGGGGGTAGGAGACTGACATCATTTTTTTCTACGGTTTGGGTGTCTCTCGAACCCTCGACCCTCGACCCCTCGATACAACATGACAACAGGTGGATATATTAGTGGCAAACATAGACCTAGCTACCTAATCGCAACAAGGAATCATATTAGTGGCCTCGATGCTTCTCTAGGGTTTGGATTGGCCCCTCGACGACCCCTCCCCCCCCCCTCATGTCGAAGTTATCGGGGAGGGGTTATATCGATAACGACATACCCGATAAAAAAAGAAAAGGAAGAAGAAGAAAAAAAAAAGAGGAGAAGAAGAAAGGAATAGAGGAGAAGAAGAAAAAATAGAATAATTCTAGTTTTTCTTCTTCTCTTTTATTCCTTTCTTCTCCTCCTCTTTTTTCTTCTTCTTTTTTCCTCTTCTTATTTATTTCTCCTATTCTTCCTCTCCTCTTCTTCTCCTTCTTCTTCTCCTTCTTCCTCTTCTTATTTTCTAAAAATGTAACTTTTGCATATATAAAACTTTTCTAAAAATGCAACTTTTGCATATATATAATTTATTTTTCTTCTTCTAACTTCTACATACATAGATAAAACTTTCTAAAAATCTAACTTTTGCATATATGAACATATATACACAAAGAACATACATACATACATATATACAATTTTATAAAAATGCAAAAAACAAAACATTATATATATGAAAAAAAACAGAGAGGAAGGTTGGCGGCCGGACCGAACGTGGCGGCGGCGTCGGGCAGGGGCACGGGCGCGGCCGGGGCGGCGCGTTGGGGCAGGGGCGCACGGGCCGAGGGCGGCACGTCGGGGCAGGGGCGCGGGGAGCATCGCCGGCATTGGGGCAGGGGCGTCTAGGGCATCGGCGGTGGCGAAATTGAGCAGCCTGACGGCGTCGGCGGTGACGGCGAGGTGGACCAGCCTGACGGCGTCGGGGCAGGGCTTGACGACGACGGCGACGAGGAGCAGGGGCGTCGGGCGGAGAAGAAAGTGATGGATTTTGGAGAAACTGCTAAGTCTTGCTTATATACGCAGTGCATTGGTCCCGGTTCATAGGACAAACCGAGAGGAATGCCCCCTTTGGTCCCGGTTCGTGCCACCAACCGGGACCAAAGGTCTCTTTTCGGCAGCCCAAAGGGCGGGAAGCGGCGGCCTTTGGTACCGGTTGGTGCCACCAACCGGAACTAAAGGGTGACATTAGTATCAGTTGGTGCCACGAACCGGTACCCCTTTAGTCCCGGTTGGTGCCACCAACCGGGACCAAAGGCCTTGTGCTGCCTGCGTCAAAAGTTTAGTCCCACCTCGCTAGTTGAAAGAGCTCAAGAGTGGTTTATAAGCGCTGCTGCGCCCACCCTCTCAAGCTCCTCTCAACTGCAGGCTTTCGGGCCTAATCTGTTACTTGTGCATGTGGGCCTTCTGGGCCAGCTGCGGGCCTGAATCCTAGCCCAATGGGGTTTCTAGTCGTATTCAGGCCGTTGTGGCCCAGTAGGTGGCATTTTTTTCTAGTTTTTGTTTTGTTTTTTGCATTATTTATTTTATTTTCTTTTTTGCTTTATTTCTTTAATTCTTTTTGCTATAGGGTCACTAAAATTATAGACTTTCTATTAGTGCCATTATATTTTCAAATTTGAATTCTTTTAAATTAGTGTGAATTACTAGTTTGTGAATAAGTTTACTAAAAAATAGATTTTTGAGTAATTCTTTTTCCAGCTATTTAACGTTATTGTGTTTTATCATTATATTAAATTTGGTAATTTTTAGGTAATTTTAAATCTCTGTTTTAATCAAGAACAAATTTTGTTATTTTAGTTTTCTATTAAAGTTTTTAACAAAAAAAATCTTTATGAAAATTATTTTTGCCATTAATGTTTCGAACAAAAAATACTTTGATAATTTTAGTTGCATAAATTTTATATAATTTTAGTTTAAAAAATACTAGAGGTTTATAAAAGCTTTTTAGTTGATTTCTTTTGCTACTAGAGTTTTATAAAAACTTTTTAGTTGATTGTTTTTTCTATTGAAGAATATTATAGTTTTGTTTTAGTTGATCATAACATAATATTTTAATTGATTATTTTAAGTTCATTATTTTTGCTATTAGTTCATTCTTTTTACACTAAATGACCCTAAAATTGAAAAGCACTACAAATGAACTCTGAAAAGGTTGAAAGTTGGCATGGTATCATCATTTCACCCACATAGCATGTGCTAAAAAGTTGATAGGGTTACGGCAAAAACTAGATGCACTTCATGTACAAAACGGGCAATCTATTTCGAAGTATCAGCGTTTCGGACGAAAACTCATCTGTTACAAAGGGATTTTATTTTTTTGAACTTATTTGAACTCCAAACTTTTTGTGTGTTCAAAATGCATCATTCAAAGCCACATCATCAATTTTCAACCCTTTCTGACTTCATTTGTTATTTTTCATGCATTTACTGGTTTTTTTAGCATAAGACCCTGAAATTCAAAAGCATTTCAAATGAATTTTGAAAATGTTGAAAGTTGGCATGGTATCATCATTTCACCCACATAGCATGTGCATAAAAGTTGAGAGGGTTACGGCAAAAACTAGATGCACTTCGTGTACAAAACAGACAATCTCTTTTGAAGTATAATGGTTTCATACGGAAACTCATCTGTTACAAAGGGATTTCATTTTATTGAACTTATTTGAACTACAGACTTTTTGTGTGTTCAAAATGCACCATTCAAAGCCACATCATCAATTTTCAACCCTTTCTGACTTCATTTGTTATTTTTCATGCATTTACTGATTTTTTAGCTGAATGACCTTGAAATTGAAAAGCACTACAAATGAACTCTAAAAAGGTTGAAAGTTGGCATGGTATCATCATTTCACCCACATAGAATGTGCTAAAAAGTTGAGAGGGTTACGGCAAAAACTGGATGCACTTCGTGTATAAAATGGACAATCTCTTTCGAAGTATCAGGGTTCCGGACGAAAACTCATCTGTTACAAAGGGATTTCATTTTTGGGTTTTTATCAGTTATGCCACCGGTTGTGTCCCACTACTCAATTTTGCCACTAGAAATTTCAACTGCTCAAAAATGCCATCGCTTCATTAGACACATGCTTAAAAATGCCACTAAACGCCATTATTGTGATCTCAAATCTCTTTTGCCATGTTATAATGACATAAATACCTATGAACCAACATGCCAACTCTACCTCTATCTCACTACAATAAAGTATGGGGACCACCTGATCCCAACATCGTTCTTATTTTCCTATAAAATTATTCGCTTGGTTACTCCTGACAAGTGGGGCCACACATATCATTGTGAGATAGAGAGAACTGACATGTCGGTCTAGACTTATTTTTGTCATAGAACATGGTCAACGGGTTTGACGTAAAAATAACAATGTCTAATGGCATCTTTGAGCAAACATCTAACAGAACGATGGCATTTTTTAGATAACTAATGGCATTTTTGAGCAAGCATCTCACGGATTGATGGCATTTTTGAGCAGTTGCAACTTCTAATGGCAAAACTGAGTAGTGGGACACAACTAGTGGCATAAATGATAAAAACCCTTCATTTTTGTGAACTTATTTCAACTCTAGACCTTTTGTGTGTTCAAAATGCACCATTCAAAGCCACATCATCAATTTTGAACCCTTTCTGACTTCATTTGTTATTTTTCATGCATTTACTGATTTTTTTAGCTATAAGACCCTGAAATTCAAAAGCATTTCAAATGAACTCTGAAAATGTTGAAAGCTGGCATGGTATCATCATTTCTCCCACATAGCATGTGCTAAAAAGATGAGAGGGTTACGGCAAAAACTAGATGCACTTCGTGTACAAAACAGACAATCTTTCGAAGTATAAGGGTTTCATATGGAAACTCATCTGTTACAAAGGGATTTCATTTTATTGAACTTATTTGAACTCCAGACTTTTTGTGTGTTCAAGATGCACCATTCAAAGCCACATCATCAATTTTCAACCCTTTCTGACTTCATTTGTTATTTTTCACGCACTTACTGATTTTTTTCGAGCTGAATGACCTTGAAATTGAAAAGCACTACAAATGAACTCTAAAAAGGTTGAAAGTTGGCATGGTATCATCATTTCAACCACATAGCATGTGCTAAAAAGTTGAGAGGGTTACGGCAAAAACTGGATGCACTTCGTGTACAAAATGGACAATCTCTTTCGAAGTATCAGAGTTTCGGACGAAAACTCATCTGTTACAAAGGGATTTCATTTTTTTGAAGTTATTTCAACTCCAGACTTTTTGTGTGTTCAAAATGCACCATTCAAAGCCACATGCATAGATAAGTGACCAAAATAATAGAAGTTCATCATCACATTATGTGTGTCAAAAACCATTACAGATTCACATGGATAGATAAGTGACCAAATTAATAGAAGTTCATCATCACATTAAAAACAAAGTACATACATAGTTCTCATTGAACAACATATAGCTCTCCAGAGCATCTAGTTAAACCATACATTGAAACTATGTGAAACCTTTCAATGCAACAACAAATGCGATCATAATCACAATCAAGGTAAAAAATGATCCAACGGCATAATGATACGAAGCCTCGGTATGAATGGCATATTTTCTAATCTTTCTCATCTTCAACCGCATTGCATCCATCTTGATCTTGTGATCATCGACGACATCCGCAACATGCAACTCCAATATCATCTTCTTCTCCTCAATTTTTTTCCTTCAAGTAATTGTTTTCTTCTTCAACTAAATTTAACCTCTCGACAATAGGGTCGGTTGGAATTTCCGGTTCAACTACCTCCTACATAAATAAAATCTATGTCACATTGGTCGGCATAATTATCAAAAACAATAAATGAAGCAAATAGTTATAAAAAGATAATATATAACACATCCGAATCATAGCCAGGACGAGGGCCGACGGGGGCGGATACCAAAACCATCACACTATATAATAACAAGCAATAATAAAAGTTAGAAAATTAGACAAGTATCTATCTAAAGTAAGAATTATTTTCTTTCAGAAAGAAGAAAAGAACAAGAGGCTCACCACGGTGGTGCCGGCGATGAGATCGGCGCGGGCGATCGACGGCGGTGAAGACGGGGACGTGACATGACGGACCGCTAAACCTATGCAAATCTGGGGGAAAATGGAGCTTGGAGGTCGAGCTTCGAGAGGAGAAAGCTTAACTAGCGTGGCTCGGGCATTTCATCAAACACCTAATGTGCATAGGAGGTGAGCTAGAGCACCTAAATGCCCTCCTCGCCGGCCAGAAAAAACAGAACACTGTGGAGTGCTCTGCTGCAGCGACGGGGTATATATAGGCAACTCATTTGTCCCGGTTCGTGGCAAGAACCGAGACTAAAGCTCCCGGTTCTTGCCACGAACCGGGACCAATGTATGTGGGCCAGAAGCGAAGCCCATTGGTCCCGGTTCGTGCCTAGAACCAGGACAAATGGGTCCATACGAACCGGGACCAATGCCCACGAGGCCACGGCCGGCCCCCTGGGCTAAAGAATTACGACAAATGCCCCCATGAGTCCCGGTTCGTGACTGAACCGGGACTAATGGGCTTGCCCTGCCCGAACCAAAGCACTGTTTTCTACTCCCTCCGTTCCAAATTACTCGCCACAGAAATGGATGTATCTAGAACTAAAATACATCTAGATACATCCATACCCGCAACAAGTAATTCAGAACGGAGGGAGTACTAGTCATGCTATTGCACTGATCTAGCAATTTCCGCAAAATATCAGCCTTTGGTGCGTTCAAAATCTCCACTTCCCCCGTTGGCACCGGCGGCTAGGCAGGCATCCATCTCAATTCACAGTTCAGCAAATTTTTAGCAAAAATGGTCCAAACAAGTGTCAGTTTACATCAAAAATAAATAAAATATGTGTCAGTTGGCTGATAGTACATGTTAAAAGGTCAAAAGTCAAGAGTCATTGGTTTCCTGGGTGAGCTAATTCTTATCATATGTCCAATTAACCTCCAAGCTTATATATACATATGTCACCTTCTTCACTTTTGCACCAACTGGATATTCTTCTCTTTTGCACCAAATGAAAATACTACATTATTATCTCTTCCCCTTACAGTTTATCAGTTATGCATGGGAAACCACTATAGCAGGCAAGCTTCTTTCACATCCAGTCGGGTTGGTGTTGTCTCTTTGGCTTCCTATTTTGCTGGCTCCTTCATCGGATGTATCGTTGTTGGTCATTTGAGTGTGACAAGTTTTTTTTGCGGATGAGAGTGTGACAAGTTGCTGTAACTTTGGAGCAATTGATCACTGCTTGTGGGCTTTGACTTTGCGGTGTATCATCCACCCCATGAATCCTGCGTTGCCAATCAAAATTAACATGGTAGGATCAGAGACATAATTCGGCAACCTAAATTCGAGTGAGTTACATCTATGGGTCAACGTAAAATCCAATGCTAATTAAATACTACTTATTGCATAATAGGAGTAGTAATGAGTTAATTTGCATCTCACGTACGTTCCCGGGAGATGATGAGTCGGCCGTTGTAACAAAACATTGGCGTTGATGAAGATCAGGATGTCGTAGTAGGAGTCGACGACGTCCCGCATGTCACGAAGCTGGTTCGCCATGCTCCTTCCCCTCCGGACACGGCGCCAAAGCGTGCTCTTCTCGTAGTCGTCGACGAGACCGGCAGTGTCCACGAGCACCTTTGATGCGGAGCATCCTACGGACATCATCATGTACACCTTCATAGCACATCAAGCTCCAAGTGGACCTAACGAACCTAAGATGAACCCGCTCCTCTTCAAGATTTACATGAATATCTATTGGACTTGGTCGCTACCTCACCACGGAACATGATGCATCATTAGGTACAAGGACAACCGCCACCCAGCAGCTATGGAGCATCCCGGAGGCCATGGAGAAGGACCCCAAGGCCACGAGGGAGAAGGAGAAGCACAACCGCAACTGGACAGGAGGTCCCAGGCGACCCCGTGCGCACGGGCCCTTGAGACCCGTGCCCACGGGCTACACATGGCGCTACGGCTGTAGCACCCCGTGCGCACGGGGCCCCGTGCACACGGGCTCTACAGGATGGGCGGCCGAGATTGCATCTTCAACTCCCCCTCCGCCTCCACTTCGTCCCTCATTTCCAGCCACCTATATATTTCGTACCTAGACCATTTGTTAGGGGAAGCTAAGAATAGATCTAGATATTGGAGCTTAGCTCATGTACCTTCCCTTGTGGGATTCCTCTTGAGAGAGAGAAGACTCCATTGGAGTACAAGACCTCCATTGGAGAAGATCCCTAGTGGATAAAGCCCCCCATCTAGGGAAGGATCTATCTAGATCATCAAGCCCTCATCTCCTTCATAGGATTTGGGATGAACTCTACCATGTATCTTGTTTCCCTTTGATTGTTCATGTACCTTGTGGATCTTGTGTGTTTGTTGGTCTAGTGGATATGTGATTGGACTTGTTCTTGAGTGTTCCTCTTGTTTTCCCTCTTGTGTTCATCTCGTTCTTGGGGATTCCCCCCTCCAATTCGTGAAAGATCTCCACTTAGGGTTCCACCCTATAACATCTTGGTATCAAGAGCCATGTTGATCACGAAATTGGAGCCCCCCTCTTTGTTTTCTAGCCTAGTTTTGTTGATTTAGTCCCAATTTCGAAAATTCCCCACCAAAAGTAGCCCCAAAATATTTTGTGATTTGTTGGTTTGATGAGGTTTTGTTGGATTTGATCCATGGATTTGCTTGGTTTTAAGTGGATCTAGCTTTCCTCCACCTTCCCCTACCTTCCATCCTTCGATTTTGACCCCAGAATCGAGATTTGCCACGGATCCGGAGCTGTTCATCCGCTCCTTCGGGACCCCGTGCACACAGGCTTCGCAGACCCCGTGCGCACAACCCTTCCAGTGCACCTCGGCCACTTGGTTTTAGCCCACCCCACCCTCCCATACCACCCCCATACCCCCAGCTACACCCCAGCAACGAAATCCATCCATTTGGAGCCCAGATCGAGAAGAAATCTGCCAAACCCGCGTGTCCCAGGTGACCCCGTGCCCTTAGTGTGTGTACCGTGCGCACGACACCCCGTGCCCACGGGCCCTAGACCCCGTGCGCACGGCCCTCCCAGGCCAGCCGCGAGCACTTCACCGTTTCGGCCATAACTTCCACATCTGGAGTCCGATTTTCGCGTTCTTTAGCTCGTTGAGTAGCTATTGACATCCCCCATCCACCTAGATAGGTTCTATCACCATTTGACTCCATCAAATTTTTGACATTTTGGCATCTTTGCCTAGGCCCTCCACCATATCATCCGCAAAACCACCATAGCCTTCCGCAACCTAACCCTTTTTGCTCCTTTTAGCATTTGTGGTTGCTTGTGTGGTGACTTGAGTCTCCTAAGGTGTTTCGGCTACTTAGGGATGGTCGCTTCGTCATCAACCACCACCACCACTTCCGCATTGCTAACTCCGGAACCACCAACACATCCCGCTACCACCATTTGACATTTTCCTTGAGATTTTGAATTCACGGTTTTTACCGTTTCCTAAGGTGTTTCGGCTACTTAGGGACGGGTCTACATCATCTTGGTATCTACATCAAGACCACCGCCACTCATCATCGCCACGAGGTCGTCATCGACATCGACCACTTCCCCATTTTGACAACCTAACTGTAAGCAAGAACGGTAACCTCTATATCATCTTGGTATCGTGGTATTCCATCATTGTACATTCTTGCCATTACATTGTTAACCCCTTAGCCCATTTTGCGTCACTTGCCTATCAAGACTAGCCATTTGAGTATTGCCGGCAACGTTACTTGTGCACATTAGTGATCCGTACCTTCCTTTGCATACATATCATATTGGTATCATCTTGGTATCATATCATCTCTCGTGTCACAAGATCGTTCCTGCATATACAAAATCACTATCTTGGTTTGTGCATTTCGCATAGTGGCCATATAAAAAAAGAGAATAAGCTTTTAAGCAAAAGAAAAGAGAGCAAGAAGCTTGTAAGCAAGAGCCATAGCATCGCCACATTGCATACCATACTACCATATTGATCATCTTGGATCATCGAATGCAAAACACCGGAACATCATACACATAGCATACTTGGGATAGAAAGCTCATACATTTTGCATCTTATAGTGTGACGCCCTGAGTCTGATGCGCCAGGTGTCTTCCAGTTATTCGCTGTTGTTGCCTTGTCATTGCTTGCGTGTCGTGCATCTCATATCATGTCATCATGTGCATTGCATCATGTCATAAATCTTTTGCATCTCAGCTAAATAATTTGTGTGGATCTTCGATCCATTTAAATCGAGGCAAGAGTGACTTCTCTTTATAACATTATCCTCCTAATATCTAGGGAGCTATTATAAATATCCCATTAATTTGGATTCACCCATAAACACACTTGCAAAATATCCCAATGCCTTTGTTATCTTAATTCTTGGTCTCCAACATTTGCCATTTATTCTTTCATCATATCCCGGAGCTCCACCAAGAATCTTAACATTTTTTTGGACACTTCTAATTCCTAGTCCTTGATCAAATCATTTGAATTAAATCCAAATGACTTTGAATTTAATTCTTGCAAAGGTGTCCACTCCTATTTTTCTTGGACCGAGCTAATTTTTGTGAGTCCGGAAAGATTTATCTCCTTGTCAAACTCATTTGCTACTCCTCGGTTCATTTCTTTTATCTCCTATGTTTTTCTTCTTCTTCTTATGAGTAATAGAAAACGGAGGGAGAGATCCAGCTAGGCCATCCATCCCCATAGCCCTTTTGGGCCCCTACAGCCCAGCTGACGAGCTGACCGACTGGGCCTCCCTGGCCCAATCCCTCCTAAACCTAACCGCTCCCTAGCCTCGATCCCCTTTTCTCCTCTCGTTCCCTCACCGCCGCCGCACACACACACACCCGCACAGCGCCCCGCCGCCAGCAGTGCTGCATGCACACACGCCTCGCCCGTCGCCCTTCTTCCCTCGCACCGGCGACCCGGAACGCCGCCAAGCTCCGCCCCTACAGCTCCGCCCCTACAGCTTCTCCTCCTCCGCCAGGAGCCTGCGGAGCCGGGCGGCCCTTCCATCCTCACGCCGTCGCCCACTCTGCTCTACCCCGCCTCAACGACGCCGTCCTCCATGGCCGCTGCCGCTGCTGCACCTCGTCGCCGGAGACCGGTTCCTCTGCCGTGGCCTTCCTATTTCTCCAGCGCCGAACCTCCGCCGTCCGCGACCTTGGCTTGGCCGTTGCTGCACAAGCACGTCGCCCGCCCGACCTCCTTTCCCTGCTCCTCCTCGTGCGCCCGAGGTCAATGGCACCTCCAGCCTCCAGGAGCTTCGCCTCCCTTGCTCCACACTAAGGGTGAGGGTAGCCACTCCGTCCCGCTGCTGCTCTTCCGGTGCTGCGCCGCCGTCGACCTCCTGTTGCCGCGGGACCACCGCCTCGCTATCCTCGTGCGTCTCCACCTCTGTTGCCTCCATTTGGGGCTGTTTCATTTTGGGTTTCAGGGAAAAGTCCTCTCCGAGAGTGTACGAGTTTACAGTGTCGCGTCCAGTACCTCTATCGGCGTCTCCGGAATCGCCAGATCGTCCCGAATATTGCCAAGTACCACTTCGTTTCCAGAACGCGACAAGTACCACGACGCTCGGAGCCCTCGGATTTGTCAAGTTCCACTACCGCCGACTAGCACGACTACCGTCGCAAAAACAAGACCGTCAAGACCGGACCGGCAAGTACCCCGACGACCTTGTACCACTATCATCGCAATACCGCGAGCTCCCCTACCGACGGCCTCGAACATCTACGAAAGTGTACGACTACCGTTGCCCGTAGAACCGCGAGTCACAAGCGCCGTGAACAACTACCATCGTCGAGATCGCGAGAACATCTACTTCCTCCTCGAAACGTGAACGTCTACCGTCGACCCCAAGTGACTCGGATTCGTCAAGTCCTTCTACGAAAACGTGTACCACTACCGTCGCGAGTACCTCTATCGTCGTCATGTACCCCTACTTCCACTACGAACAGCCCGAGAACGTCTACTTCCTCTACTTTGCACCGAACTCGAACCACTCGAGAATGCTCCCTTGGAAGGTATACCCACCGAGACGACGCCCGTGAACGAATGCATGTTGTATGAGATGCACCCTTGTTTTGCCTCGAGTTTGAACTATCGATGCACGTTGCCCTTTTTTTTGCCTTGCCACCGACATGTGGGAACCCGGTAATCGGGACCACCCCACCATCCTTGCATGACACGCTCCCGTCATTTTCTTTTGCACTGGCATCCCAATCGGGTTACCGGAACCGGAACGTTGCCGTGGCACCGTTTCGTTATCGTTGCCGTGGCACCCCTTTTCGTTTCCGCAACGATGACAAATGCTTCATATAATGCTCATGTCAACATTTTTCCTAAAAAATTACGTCCAACTTGAACCTGTCATCCGCATCATGATAACAACATTTAAAATGTTTAAAGTTATTGTTGCATTAAATTGCTAAACGCATATGGGGATTTACCAGATTTGTTGTTTGTTATATTCGGCCCCATTTAAATTGCTTAGTTAGATAGTTTCTTTTATGCTTCACCTCTTGCCATGTTAACCAACATTTAATATTGTTGAGTACCTAACCGAGAGAGAACTAAATAATTGATGTGGTGTTCCGTCAATATGCAACTCGTTGCATATTGAGCTCCACTTAACTTGTAGTTTTGTTTGTGCCCCTTGCCATGCCATGCATATTTAAACCGGACATGCATCATACTTGGTTGTGCATCATGCCATGATTATGTGTTGGTTGTTTATTATGTTGTTTGCTTCTTTCCGGGTTGCTTCTCGCGTTAGCTTCGGTTTTGTTCCGGAGTTGTGAGGATCTGTTCGACTTCGTTCGTTTGTCTTCTTCTTGGACTCGTTCTTCTTCCTTGCGGGATCTCAGGCAAGATGACCATACCCTCGAAATCACTTCTATCTTTGCTTGCTAGTTGCTCGCTCTTTTGCTATGCCTATGCTGCGATACCTACCACTTGCTTATCATGCCTCCCATATTGTGAAGCCAAGCCTCTAACCACCTTGTCCTAGCAAACCGTTGTTTGGCTATGTTACCGCTTTGCTCAGCCCCTCTTATAGCGTTGTTAGTTGCAGGTGAAGATTGGAGCTTGTTCCATGTTGGAACATGGATATTTTGTTGGGATATCACAATATCTCTTATTTAATTAATGCATCTATATACTTGGTAAAGGATGGAAGGCTCGGCCTTATGCCTAGTGTTTTGTTCCACTCTTACCGTCCTAGTTTCCGTCATATCGGTGTTATGTTCCCGGATTTTGCGTTCCTTACACGGTTGGGTTATAATGCGAACCCCTTGACAGTTCGCCTTGAATAAAACTCCTCTAGCAAGGCCCAACCTTGGTTTTACCATTCGCCACCTAGCCTTTTCCCTTGGGAGTCACGCATCCCGAGGGTCATCTTTATTTTTAAACCCCCGGGCCAGTGCTTGTCTAAGTGTTGGTCCAAACTAGAGCCCCTTGCAGCGCCACCTCGGGGAAACTCGAGGGCTGGTTTTAGTTGTACGGATTGCTTATCCGGTGTTGCCCTGAGAACGAGATATGTGCAGCTCTTATCGGGATGTCGGCGCATCGGGTGGTCTTGCTGGACTTGTTTTACCATTGTCGAGGATGTCTTGTAACCGGGATTCCGAGCCTGATCGGATCTTCCCGCTAGAAGGAATATCCTTCGTTGACCGTGAGAGCTTGTGATGGGCTAAGTTGGGACACCCCTGCAGGGATTTGAACTTTCGAAAGCCGTGCCTGCGGTTATGGGCAGATGGGAATTTGTTAATGTCCGGTTGTAGAAAACCTGAAGTTGACCTTAATTAAAATACATCAACCGCGTGTGTAACCGTGATGGTCTCTTTCCGGCGGAGTCCGGGAAGTGAACACGGTGTTGGAGTTATGTTTGACGTAGGTTGTTCTAGGATCACTTCTTGATCATAGTTTCCCGATCGTGCTTTGCCTTCTCTTCTCACTCTCATTTGCGTATGTTAGCCACCATATATGCTAGTCGCTTGCTGCAGCTCCACCTCATACCTTTTACCTTACCCATAAGCTTAAATAGTCTTGATCGCGAGGGTGCGATATTGCTGAGTTCCCGTGGCTCACAGATACTTCCAAAACCAGTTTGCAGGTGCCGATGTTACCGAGCAGGTGACGCAACCAAGCTCAGGAGGAGCTCGATGAAGATCTTGTCCTTTGTGTTGTTTCGTTTTAGTTGATCAGTAGTGGAGCCCAGTTGGGGTCGATCGGGGATCTGTGTAGCATTTGGGGTAGTCTTCTTTTATTTTGGTTCCGTAGTCGGACCTTGATTGTATCTGGATGATGTAATGCTTTATTCATGTATTGTGTGACGTGGCGATTGTAAGCCAACTATGTATCTCTTTCCCTTATATATTACATGGGTTGTGTGAAGATTACCTCACTTGCGACATTGCTTTCAATGCGGTTATGCCTCTAAGTCGTGCTTCGACACGTGGGAGATATAGCCGCATCGAGGGCGTTACATATAGGTTGTGCACAAGTGTCGTATCCGCCTTTTGAGCAATCATGCTAGCGTCTCTCTTGAGTTGTGCAACATGAGCATTTTCCGTGGATTCCACATTTTGTGCTAATTCCTTGGTTGCACGACCCCATTTATCTATATGTGTGTGTGTTTCCGTGTACCACCCATTGCTATTGGTCTACTTGTTTCACTTGCGAATTTGTGAATCTTTTCCAACATTATTGACTCTTGCTAACAATTTGCATCAAATTTTTGTGCCACTATCCTCACCGAGCTCCACCATAAGCTTTACTTTGTAGGTGTGAGTCAACAAGTCCGGTACCAATTCCACTATTCTTTCACTTCACATTGAGTGATACAAGATACATACTCAACTTTGGGAAAAGGTAGCTTGGTATTGTTTATCTCATTTCCTACTTACCTTTGCTCGACTCTTGTGATGGATAGGCAAGGCATTTCATCTCCGGTCTTCCACGACAACGACGACGCAAACAACTACATCACCAAAACGCCCATCTTCGGACTACAACGAGCAATGCGAGGCATTGAGCGACTCATCATCGACATTCAACAACGCGAAGTACGGAAAAGGGACTACATCGACACCAAGTTGGACGCACAATTGGATGACATCCGACACGTGTGGGCCAACTACAAGTCTTCTTCCTCTTCATCATCTTCAAGGCGGAGACGCTCAAGTCGCAAGTCTTCGTTACGGCCATGCGATGCAAGTACCACACGGCACCGTCATCATCTTCGAGGCGACTGCCAAGAACACGGACAAGACCATGAAGAGCGACCTTCGGGACGAGAGTTGGCTTCTCTGCCACCCCCGTGCACACGGGCCTTGGACCCCCGTGCACACGGGACCCCGTGCCCACGGCCTCCTGCACCCCCGTGCGCCCGGGCTCTACAGAACAGCACCATCGACCCCAAGGTTGCGGCTTCAACAACAACTTTGGCATCTTCACCAAGTGACATCCAGGCATCTTCGCCTTTCGACGTACGGCATCTTCGCCTACGTCCCATGAGTACGCCTACTTCGACATCATCAAGTCCAAGGAGACCACCTACGAGCGTGGGAGACACTTCCATCTTCGGAAGCCCCTCAAGGGAGATGGTTGAGCATGGGATTTTCCCTTCGACCACGGCGACATATGATGACTTGAGTGACTTGTGCCACCATATTGAGAGTGAGAGTGACTTCACCACTAGCCCCATATATGACGAGTTGCCACAACTCCCATGTGAGGAGAGCCACGACCCCCACCACTTGAGTGAGATGAGTGACTCCACCATATGTGAGTTTGAGTGCACCTACCTTGAGGGAGTGAGTGAACCACCACATAGAGAGAGTGAGATAGTTGATAGGTCATGTGAGGCCACTTTCAACTCTAACGACTTGACCTCTACCTCTATTGTGTCTTCTCATTTGGTGCTAGGTCCCATTTATGATGATGTGTCGATCCTCGACGACTTCGTCCTTCCTATGGACAAGATAATGGCCATGGTGGAATTTGATGCACCCCCCACATGGTTCCATCACGATGAAGATGACCACGACTCGATCTTCGACACCTCACCTACACCACATGAGTGGAGCTCCAAAGGTAACATAGGTGGTGGTGCTTCACTTGTCCCACTAGTGGACTCTTCTCACAATGATTGCCTGCATAATGTTGACACACCTATTACCATACTTCATGCTAGTGCAACTTCATCATGTCATGACTTACCTATTTATGATGAATATGATGATGAGCATGTTGAGTTGCCTAGTTGTGATGCTATGCTCCATAGGATATCATGTGAAAAAAAATTGGTCACATCATGTTTGACAATCCATTAACCTTGTCATATGCTATGAGTGAGATATCCCATATTCACTACAGGAATCAGCTACTTTGCCGTCTGCCACGGCGGACGGCAAAGGCATGAATGGCGGACGACAAAGGCCTTTGCCGTCAGCCGCGGATGGCAAAAGGCTCCGGCAAAGTAGGCTACGGTAAACAACTACTTTGTCGTCTGCTTCCTGGCGGCTGACGGCAAAGGCCCTTTGTCGTCTGCGGCGGACGGCAAAGAGAGCGGACGGCAATAATTGCGCTGTCAGTTCGTTAAGTGGCTAACGGCAGGCCTTTGCCGTCCGCCGCTGACGGCAAAATTTCTAGTGTCTTTGCCATCCGCCGTATGATGTCATCTACACGTCACTACATGGCAGGTTCTTTGCCGTCTGCCACTGATGGCAAAGTGCAGGTTCTTTGTCGTCCGCCACTGATGGCAAAGTCTTTGCCGTCTGCCACTGTAGGCAAACTGACCAAATGGGTCAGCTCCCAGGAAGCACAGCTAGATGCCACGTGTCTTCTTTGCCGTCCGCGGCAGACGGCAAAGAGCCCGTTGCCGTCGGTGGCAGACGGCAAAGAGCCTGCATATTGGCTCTTTTATCTGTTTTTTATTAAATCCAACAATTTTCATCACAAATATATATGACATATATAGATATATTTCAAAAGGCCATTACAGAGCAAACATATAAGATATCCAACACATAACTTCATCATCCAACCATATATATTACATGCATAGTTCCATCATACATAACAAGTTCAACATAGAGGCATCCAACCATATATATTACAATAGTTTCATCCAACGATACATGCATAGTTCAACGATACAAAAGAAACAGAGAAAGGGATAAGGAGCACTCCATCTATGCAAGCTTTCGTCAAGTGAATGAAATCTGCGAAATGAAAAATAAGAAAGTTAGAACAAGAAGAGTAGAACAAGAAGAAGAGTAGAACAAGAAGAAGACTAGAACAAGAAGAGTAGAACAAGAAGAAGACTAGAACAAGAAGAGTATGTCATTTATGAGCTAACTTATGTGAAATGGATCATATATGAGCTAACTAAGTTGAAATGGGTCGTTTATGAGCTAGCTAAGGTGAAATGGATCATTTATGAGCTAACTTAGTTGAAATGAGTCGTTTATGAGCTAACTAAGGTCAAATGGATCTTTTTGAGGTAACTAAGGTGAAATGGATCGTTTTTGAGCTAACTTAGGTGAAATGGATCATTTATGAGCTAATTTAGTTGAAATGGATCTTTTTGAGCTAACTTAGGTGAAATGGATCATTTAAGAGCTAATTTAGGTGAAATGGATCGTTTTTAGCTAACTTGGTGAAATGGATCGTTTATGAGCTAAATTAGTTGAAATGGATCGTTTATGAGATAACCTAGGTAAGAT
The DNA here is from genome assembly GCF_018294505.1 of Triticum aestivum. NCBI lineage: Eukaryota > Viridiplantae > Streptophyta > Magnoliopsida > Poales > Poaceae > Triticum > Triticum aestivum. The sequence continues at coordinate 595,791,928 of NC_057809.1, forward strand.
GGGTCATTTTGGAGTTAACCTAGGTGAAATGGGTCATTTTAAAGCTAACGTAGGTAAAATGGATCATTTAGGAGCTAATCTAGGTAAAATGGGTCATTTTTGAGCTAACTTGGATGAACTGGATCATTTATAAGCTCACCTAGGTAAAATGGGTCATTTTAGAGCTAACTTAGGTAAAATGGATCGTCTATGAGCTAACTAAGCTAATTATGCAATTTTTGACATAAGTAAGCTAAGTACAGATCGTTTTAGAGCTAACTTAGGTAAAATGGATGGTTTTGGAGGTCAGTAAGCTTATTAAGTCATTTCGGAGGAGAAGAAGCTAAGTCTAGGTCATTATGGTAAGCATTGGAGGAAATAAAGCTAAGTCTAGGTCTTTATGCATGTGTTAAGCAAAACACTAGATAAACTTACCAAGATCCAGGAGGTGTAGGAGCGGGGTGGCTCGTGTCGGTAGCTGGAGAAGGATCGTGCGATGCTTGTCTGGAGTTACGCTGCACCAAAGATCATTTCCAATGTCTTGTTAGCATGATGACACTCAAATGTTAAGACTAGCAAGTAATGTCCATTCAAATAAAACTCACCGTGGTCCCAGGAGCAATCACTGGCATCGGCGGAGCGGTCTGACCTGTGTTCTCGCACACAGACTGCACATTTGGTTTTGACGACTCAGTCATACTAGTTAGTAATGAGACAAACACTACATGAATGTTTTGGCTAATCTGCAGAAGAAACTTACCACAAGGAGCTCGTACATGGCCCTTGCCTGCATGTCATTCCGTGCCCTCTCCTCCATCATCTTTGTCGTCCTCTCCTCCAACTCCCGCTGCCTCTCCGCCGCCTCCGCCAGAAGTTTCTCCGTTCTATCTCTCTCACTCTGTATAGCAGCCTGCAACACCACTCACATGACCATTTGTAATCATTGATGGAAGCGCACACAATGTAATGGAGAAAGATAACTGAGTACGTATCACTAACCTTGATGGTGAGTTGCACTGGCCGTTCACGAGGCCTTATCTCAGGAGCGGAGCTCGACTGGCGTGCCTTGATCTCCGGGAGAGTGCTAGGACAACGGATAAGTCCATCTCCAATGGCTATGGAGCCATGGGACCTCCCGCCACCAGATATCATCAACAGCTCTGGATCAATGGGACCCTGGCTCGGGTTAAAGTCCTCCCCTTTCCTCGCCTTCCCCTCATCTCTATATCTCACGAGCTTGTTGTGGGAGGAGATGTTGGTGAAGTTGTTTGCATCATCGAGGTCAGACTGAGAGAAAGCCTTGACTTTCTTGAAAGAGGCAGTGTGGGCCATGGCATACAGGTCGTACACCTCTGGCACCTTATCCGCCTTATTGTAGCGTGCCTGAAAGAGAGAAACAATGAAAATTAGTAATTAAAGGGCTCAAGCTAGTGTGATGAATGAATTGCATGAATCATGAAGCAAACCACATACCCAGTTGCGCCCGAACTGATATAAGTTGGAGCTGCCTTGATGGTGTGGCACACCTTCCATTTGGGCACGTTTGTCCTTGGCCTCGTTGTGGAGGGCTAGCCATTGTTTTGACCACCACTCATCGACCAACACCTCCCAACAATCCATCTGATCCGCACACCATCTCGGAGGCGCCTAAGTTAGCAAATAGAAACTTGAGCGCTACGGCTAAGAATTACTAAATGAAGGAACTTAAGTAGAGAAGGCCTTAAGAATTACCTTCATGTACTGCTCCTTACTCAGGAACTTATCGCGGCACGCCGGCTTGGTCTTCTTGATACCACGCAAGGCGTAGTAGTCTCGAACAGCCTGCACCCGAGCCTCGTGCCGTAAGTTCTGGAGTAGGCGCTTGCAGACGTTCTCGATAACATGTGCCGCGTCCTCCTCGTATCCCTCCTCACACCTGTAGAATGTCTGCAATCAAATGAGACAATATTGATTAGTACAATTAATAACTAGCTAGTTGAAGATTTTTAAATGTGTAAAGGAGAAATTACCCAGAACTTTCTGATCACCATGTCTGCCCTCGTGTCGCACACGACACCGTCGATAATCTCATCCGGCGGGGCCGGGGCAGCCACGTAGTGCTCCCAGCTCAATCCAAGCTCTGGAAGCCGACCCTCACCAGGCAACGTGACAAACCCCGGGAAGTTTTGCCGGCAAAGAACTCTAAGGACGGAGTTGGGCCGGCGGACACTATGATGGTGGTCCCAACCCCTGCAGCATGACAAGGCCAACGCATTAGTTATTTGAAAAAACGTGAATGCACAAGGTACAAAAATATTAAATGCACTTACGTACCTCTCCCCATCAGGGAAAATCAACCACCTCTGCTCGCGGGTCACCGGCACGGACGGGAGCCGTGTAGCACCACGCTGGTAGACGGTGCCCCCCTCCTCCTCAAGATCAGTCGGCTCCCCGCCATCATCAGCATGGCCACTCGGCTCCTCGGGCTGATCCGGCCAGGTACCCCATCCGGACGTGTGCTCCTCCGGGGTCACGTGGGCCGAACTCTCGTGGGCCGAAGGCCAGTCGACCCGAGGCTCGTGGGCCCAAGACCCGTGGACCGGAGGCTCGTGGACCGGAGTCCGTGTAGCCTCCTCCTCGGACGAGTCCACCCTAGCAGTCACGTGCTCGGGTGAAATAGCTGGGGGTGGCGGCGAGGAAGGCGCCGTAGCAGTCACCCTACCTCCTCTCCCACGACCACGTGCCCCACCTCCTCTCTTCCTACCTCGTCCCCTGCTGGGCACCACGGTCGACGAAGAAGGGCCCGGCGGTGTGGCCATACTGTCCAGCAACGCTCGACGGAGAGGTGCGTCTGGAATGGAAGACCTCAGACCATGCTCCCGACCAGCGCCCACCATCTTTCAACACCGGCCATGACAAACAGTAAACGAAATTAGTACAACATAAAAAAAGACCGACATGAATAATAATATGTGTATCACTTAAGTGTATCATCATCAAGTACAACAAAAAAATGTAATACCTGGCACTACTAATAATCTCGATCAGTATCATCAATAAATGCATAATCATCATCATCACTATAATCAATGACGGGCTCATAGGGTTCATTGGCATCAACATGTGCAAAGCCACCTTGACGTAATCGGTCAAGCATTGACAGGTCATCCGCAGCAGTAACCTCTTCTTGTTCCGGCTCTTCTTGTTCCTCCTCTGGGGTGATGTCGGATTCATTGTCGTTGTCTACTTCAATGTTTTGGGGTGAAGTATAGCGGTTCTTGAAACGCTTTTTGGAAAGACGTGTCTCTTGGAAGAATTCTCCTTCATATGTGTCTGGGTTAATGTGAGGTTCATAATCCTCTTCCTTTGGGGGAGAAAGTCTAGCACGTGGCGGCACTTCATAAACGACATCCCAACCTTTCAGATTTGGATTAGTTTGGCAGGCCCACGGTAGATAGAATACTTGGGTCGCTTGTTGAGCCATAATATAGACATCAGGAACATCTAAATGAGTGCTTTGGTTGATTTCAACTAGCCCTACATGTTCATGTGTCCTTCTAGTCTCCTTCGACTGAAACCAATAACATTTGAAGACTACGACATTCGGTGGGTTTTCACCATAGAACAGAAGTTCATAAATTGCTTCAACTCTCCCATAATACTCGGTACCTCCTTCGCCGATAGCAGATACCCAACAATTTGTTGACTTTCGGTCGGCCATAGATAGCTCTTTGCCATAGGTACGAAAGCGATACCCGTTGATGTCGTACTTGTCAAATGAACGAACCTTATAGTCAAAACCATTAGCGACTTGTCTCAATTCGGCATCCATAGACTCTGAATTAGCCTACAAGTTTAATATGAAAGGATTGTTGCATTATGCACAAATTAGCCAATGAAATGAAATTGTCTAATAGAAATTACCGTTTGTTTGAACCAAGAGATGAAACCGGGTTAGCCACCTCCTTGCTTTGCGAGAAGCTCATACTCTTCGACGGAATCCTTTTGGATCTCCGCTCCATACGAGAATATGGCGACGTATCGACTGTATGACATATCCAGGAATAAGAGTAGTTCAAAGGAAATAGAAGTTGCGAAACAATGTATCGAGAACTTACTCGATGTACGGCCGCACTTCTATCAGGTTGTTGAAGATATACAATGAAATGGTCCGCCATTCTTTGTTATCCAAAGATACTGGATGTGAAACACTAGCTGGTGCGAGATTCCCTTTGAATAGGCTGAGGTTGGATCCACCCTTTTTAGGCTCGTCAGCATTGTACCGAGGCTTTGGATTATGCAGATGACGATTTTTGGCTTCGTAGTGCGTTGTTACGAAGTTTGCCGCCTCCTCTGTGATGAATGCCTCAGCCATCGATGCTTCAATTCTATGTTTATTTTTACATTTTTCTCAAAGCGTCTTCTGCATCCTCTCAGTTGGGTAGCACCAACGATTTTGCACGCCCCCCCCAATCTTGCCTCGGTTGGGAGATGCAAAATCAAATGCTGCATTGGATTAAAGAAGCCCGATGGAAAGATCTTCTCTAACTTGCAGATCAACTCTGGCGCCAACTCTTCCATTTCTTCTAGCACGCCAGGCGATAGTTCTTTCGCACAAAGAACACGGAAGAAATAGCTGAGTTCTGCCAGTACTAGCCATTCATCCTCAGGGATGAAGCCACGCAACATCACCGGCATTACCCGCTCAATCCATATGTGCCAATCATGACTCTTGAGACCAAATATCTTCAGTTTATCAAGATTCGCTCCCCTCTTTAGATTCGCTGCATACCCATCGGGGAACATCAACTGCTGTTGCACCCACAAGAGAATTTCCCTCATAGCTGGCCTTCCAAGATTGAACCATGCCTTTGGCTTCGTCCAGTTCTGCTTTCCTTTCGGTTCTTTCATGTTTTGTAACGGCCTATCACATAGCGCCTCCAGATCGACTCTAGCCTTAGTATTATCCTTTGACTTCCCATCTATGCTGAACAATGTACCAAAAATTGCCTCGGCGATATTCTTCTTAGTGTGCATCACGTCGATGTTGTGTGGGCAAAGGAGGTCTTTGAAGTAAGGCAGATCCCATAAGCATGTTTTGTGAGTCCACGCGTGCTTAGTATTATACCCCTTGAAGTACCCTGGACGTTGTGGATCTGGCTCGAGAGTGTTTAACTGATCCAGGGTCTGTTGGCCTGTCAATGCAGGTGGTGCAGAGTTTTTGACAACTCTACCCCTGATGAAGTTCTTCTTGTCTTCCCTGAACTTATGGCGAGGATCCAGGAACTGTCTATGCATGTCGAAGCAAGAAAACTTGCGACCGGCCTGAAGCCAACGAAACTCAAGAGCTCCCTTGCATGTGGGACACGGGAACCTTCCATGCACACACCAGCCAACGAATAGCGCATACGCCGGCAAGTCATGCGTCGAGTACATGTACCAGACACGCATTATGAAGTTCCGTTTGCTAAAGGCGTCGTATGTCTTGAACCCATTATCCCAGGCTTCTTGCAATTCGTCCTTAAGCGGCTGCATGTACACATTCATATTTTTGCCCGGATAGTTGGGTCCTGGAATTATCAACGTCAGGAAAACGTTCTTTCTTTGCATAATCTGTCCGGGGGGGAGATTGAGTGGAAAGACAAATACGGGCCAACAACTGTATTGGGCTGCCGTCATACCAAACACACTGAACCCATCCGTGCTGATGCCGACTCGAGGATGCCTCGGATCTGCCGCTTTGTCAGCATGTAATTTATCAAACTTTTTCCACGCAACACCATCCGATGTGTGTACCATCATCAGATTCCCATCTGCATCTAGTTCGGTTCTTTTGCCTGTTTTGTGCCATGTCATCTGTCTGGCCGTCTCTTCGACCATGAAAAGACGTTGAAGTCTTGGTACGATTGGCATATACCGAAGAACGCTAACGGGGATTTTGGTCTGTGTCTTCTCACCCATACCGTTGTCTACCACAATATACCTGGAAGACTTGCAAATGGGACAATAGTTCAAGTCCGCATAGTCAAGCCTAAATAAGGCACATCCTTTCTCACAGGCATGTATCTTCTCATAGGGCATCTTCAGTGCACGGAGGATTTTGTCCGACTGGTACAGGTTTGCAGGCATTACATGGCCTTTGGGTAGAAAGCGTCCAAATACTGTCATAATTGCGTCATAGCATTCTCTGCCCAAGTTGAACTGAGCCTTCAGAGCCATTACTTGTGAGATGGCATCCAACTGACAAAGCTCAGTGTGCTCGTGGAGCGGATGTTTCGAAGACTCCAACATTTCATTGAAGGCCTTTGCAGATTCCTCCATCTCCTCGTCCGAATCCCGAGCATCATCATAGCCTTGCACCATGTTTTCCATCCCGGTACCATGCTCGTCGGTGCAACGACGATCCACCTCAGCTCGGTCACGTTGGGCAGACTCACCATGAAATGTCCACACCGTATAATCGGGCGTAAAACCACTCTTCTGCAGGTGTTTGCCCATTTCAGCCTCTGTCTTCTTTTCCCAATTGCCGCACCGGAAACAGGGGCACCAGGTTTTCTTTTGGCCATTTGCAAATGCGGCTTGCACAAACCCCTTAGTTTTTGTGAACCATTCAGCGCTCCATTTGTTCTGACCAGTGTGACCGGTATACATCCAAGCACGGTCACTCATCTTGACTTTCAGAGCTACTGGACACACAACAATTATATATGTAATTCACCATGTATATATTCATCAGTTGATCTACTTTGTCAATTTTATTACGTCCATGCAACCTACACTCTAATAGGTAATGATAGGTCCTAATCCCACCCGTGTATGTGTAGATTGGGTTCATTTTCCCATGCTATGCTCCGGATCCGACGCAAAATTTCGGCAGCACCTCCCCGCTGTTCTCCTGATACACGTCTCTGCAATAAACAGAGAGGATGTGTACCCGGAGAACAACAGGGGAGGCACTGACGAAATATATGTGTCGGATCCGGAGCAAAGCATATGGGAAAACGAACCCAATCTACACATACTCGGGCTGTCCATGGATAGCGTTGGACAATTCGAAAGAATCAAGGTTATAAATATGCAACTGCATGCATATTTATAACTATGACGCTTTCGAACGGGAGACACATATTGGTTACGCATACTAATGATTCAAGACACATATATAGCTAGCTATCAAGTTTCATCGGAATAGATCAAATAATTAATGGGGGAGGAGGACTTGTCATTTGTGCTCACCCACGAACGAAGGGGCAGAGCTCGTTAAACGCACGGCGAGGTCGTCGAACACCAAACCTCGCAGCGATGAAACAACTGCACATTTAAAACTACATGATCAACACAATTATATATGATGTTTTTCATAACAAAATCGAAAAATATATGACCTAACTAATAATTCACAAATATATGACCTCATCGGCCTCTGGAAGGCCAAAGAACACCTTTTCGGGAGGTGTCGGTGGTCGGGGTGTCCTGTCGGTGTCGGGGTGCCGTGTCGGGGTCGGGGTGCTGTTTCGGGGTCGGGGTGTCGTGTCGATGTCGGGGTAGTGCCGTGTCGGTGTTGGGGTGTTGTTTCGGGGTCGGGGTGTGGTGTCTGGGTCAGGGTGTCGGGTCAGGCTCGGGGTCGGGGTGTCGGGTCAGGCTCGGGGGGTCGGGGTGTCGGGGTCGGGGTCGGGGTGTCGGGTCAGGCTTGGGGGGTCGAAGTGTCGGGGTCGGGGTCGGGGTGTCGGGGTCGGGGTGTCGGGGTCAGGGTCGGGGTCGGGGTCGGGGTCGGGGTGTCGGGATCGGGGTCTCGGGGTCGGGGTCAGGGTGCCGGGTCGGGGTCTGGGTACCGTGTCGGGTCGGGGTCGGGGTGACGGGGTCGGGGTCGGGGTGTCGGGTCAGGCTTGGGGGGTCGGGGTGTCGGGGTCGGGGTCGGGGTGTCGGGGTCGGGGTGTCGGGGTCGGGGTCGGGGTCGGGGTCGAGGTCGGGGTGTCGGGGTCGGGGTCTCGGGGTCGGGGTCGGGGTCTCGGGGTCGGGGTGTCGTGTCGGGGTGCCGGGTACCGTGTCGGGTCGGGTTTTTTTCCTTTTCTTCTTCTTCCTCTTTCCTTTTCTTCCTTTTTTTCCTTCTTCTTCTTCTTCTTCTTCCTCCTTTCCTTTTTCCTCTTCTTCTTCTCCTCCTCTCCTCTTTTTTCTTCTTCTTCTTCCTCTTCTTCTTTTTTCTTCTCCTCCTCCTCTTCTTCTTCTTCTCCTGATCTCCTCTTTTTCTCTTTTTCTTCTTTCCTAAAACTAAACTAAACCTAAACCTAAAACTAAAAAAACAGAAAAAGAAAAAAACTAAATCTAAACCTAAAACTAAACTAAAACTAAACCTATAAACCTAAAACTAAATCTAAATCTAAACTAAACATAAACCTAAAACTAAAAAAACAGAAAAAAAGGAAAAAAAGGAAGAAGAGACTCACCTGCAGGGTGGAGGAGGGGGGCGGTGCGGCTTGGGGCGGCGGAGGAGCGGGGCGGGGCGGCCTGGGGCGGCGGAGGAGGGAGGCGGGGCGGCCTGGGGCGGCGGGGCGCGGAGGTGCCGGGGCGCCGGGGCGTGGCGGCGCCCAGACGGCATGGCGGCGGGGGCGGCAGGGCGGGGGACGTCGGGGCGGCGGCGGGGTGGTGGGGCGACGGGGCGGGGGGCGCTGGGGCGGCGGCGGCGGGGTGGTGCGACGGGGCTGGCGAGAGGTGGGAGAGAAAGAGAGAGAGGGGGGGTGTGGGGCCCGGCCCCGTTAACGTTACGTGGGGCCCTCCCTCTTTGCCGTCCGCCACCCTTTGTCGTCCGCCTTCTTGCTCTTTGCCCGTTAGGTTTTTTTTGCAGCTCGTCAGTAGGGCCCCTCCCTCTTTGCCGTCCGCTAGCCGACGGCAAAAAATCTTTGCCGTCCGCTAGCAGACGGCAAAGAACTGGCTGATGGCAAACTTGGTCTTTGCCATCAGCCAGTTCTTTGCCGTCCGCTTTTTGGAAGCTGATGGCAAAGAGCTTCTTTGCCGTCCGCTAGCAGATGGCAAAGAACTGGCAGATGGCAAAGTAGCTGATTCCAGTAGTGATTGCATCATTTCAATCTCAACATAATAACTATGCATGCCCCATTAAAATAAATCCTATTTGCACATATGGCATAGATGACGAGATGATGGTCATTGGCTTTTGTTTTTCATGTGATGATATTGCCATGCTTCCTTTACATGACTTCTGCAATTCATCTCATATGTCATGCCATGACAATTATTGTGTTTCACATGATTGCATCACTTGTAGACACCATATGCATTCCACGCATAACAATGCTCTAGATGCTTCCCATGATGCATTACATCCTTTGAGTCTCCATTATGCTATACATAACAACAAACCTCTCATGATGGATGACATGTTTCTATATCATGCAACTCATTTATTTGAGCATTGGATATTTTCTGCTAACCAACACAAGCACGTGCACATCATGATGGATGATGTGTACATCTACCACGCACACACAATTTTTCCTTTGCCTTTGTTTTGTGTAGGTACTCACGTATATTCGTCAACCTCTCAATCCCAAGAGTTGACGAAACGAGCTCTTGAGAGCAACGATGAATTGGGATCACGTGGACTATCCTTACCACCGTTCCCTTCGCACAACGACTACGTGCATCTCTTCTACTTGGCTCTCACGCGGCTTTGGGTTATATATCACTTGTTACGTTATGCCCATTTTCTCGTGTTCACTTTGCATGCTATGCCTCTTTCCATGACTTTGCCATGCAATTGTGACCCTTGCTTGCATCTACCCATGATTCATCTTTATACTACTTCTATGTGTATTTGCATGCTTGGTGGAGATCCTAGTAGCTATTGCCATGATTTCTTTATGCCCAATGTTTTTGATGCTTGTTGTGTTGGGAGAGTCATTATGCCCCATTGCTATTTACATATGCCCTCTCGCCAATACATTGATGATGTTTTGCTCATATCTTGCTTTCATACTTGTGCTATGTCATGTGAATTATTCATGCCCACTATTTGTACACATGACATGCTAGCCATGATTCCTTCTAGTATGTTGCATCTTCGCACTACTAGCTTGCACCACATGATTGACTTGGTTGCCTCACACATGATGAGCAATTGCTCTTTCCTTTGTGTTGAGTGCCATGATATCTGCACTCCATCATATGCACATTATGCTCGGATTGTCTTGCACTTGACCTATGTGTTTAGACATCTCATTATGTTTGGTGTTGTGAATGCTTCATATGCATACCATAGACCATTTGTTGAGCGCCTTATGCATGTTTTCTATGAGTTTGAGGTAGATGCTTCTTATCTTGACACACATATTTGCATCGCTACCTCACATTCACATGCTTGTCCCCATGATATCTTTGCTTGTGCTCAATTTATGTGCTTACATGCCATGTCACAATCCTTTGTTACGCCATATGCTATACATGATGACGACACTTGTTTGGTGAATCACCACTTGAATGCTTGATTTTGCACTAATGCTAAACACATTTGTTTTTCCAAGTGTTTGTTGTTCGTGCTTCTTTTGAAGGAATCACAAGATGGTGCGACATTGGAGAGTGCACATTTGGAACTACAAGATGACGAATGCTTGGTGACCGTCCACTTCTACACGACGCCATCATCTCTTTCCCATGGTGATTTAGATTTTAATCTGAGGTTGGATCTTTCCCAAGGGGGAGGGGATGATGCAGAGCATCCTACGGACATCACCATGTACACCTTCATAGCACATCAAGCTCCAAGTGGACCTAACGAACCTAAGGTGAACCCGCTCCTCTTCAAGATTTACATGAATATCTATTGGACTTGGTCGCTACCTCACCATGGAACATGGTGCATCATTAGGTACGAGGACGACCGCCACCCAGCAGCTATGGAGCATCCCGGAGGCCATGGACACTACAAGAAATATGTCAACTTGTGACCTTGACTATTGGTCACTGAAAGGTCATTGTTTTTCATTTGCGACCTTTTTGTGACCAAAAACAGAAGGTCACTGAAATTAACGACCTTCTATGTGAGAAGGTTGTAGACGTTTATGACCAAAATATGCCTACTGGTTTGTTTTGGTCACTAGCAACCTCCCCAGGCCATGTAGGCATCCAGCGTGGCAAGCTGATGTGGCACAAGATTCAGCCCGGTCCAATTCAGTTTTCTACATGGGCCTAGCCCAACAATTCGACCTTTATTATTAATATTATTCCTACGAATTATGTTGGGCTACATGGGCCCAGCCCAATATTTCAGCCTTTTTATCTCTGGGCTTTGGCCTTTTATAGTCTATTGATTATATCTTTTTGGAAAATATATGTTGGAGCTGGTCCCACTAGTCATGTTAATCTCATATATTGATCCCACACATAAGAAAGTTACGAACTAGTCATATTATTTCATAAGTGGGTTGCATTGGTCAGGTTCCCATCTCACACACAATCAAATCACATTCATAATCAAATATTCCAAACAACAGAACATGTGAAACTCGTCAAATGACACTAGATTAGTGTACTACATTTTCTGTAGACTATTACAACCTAGGTATACCAGCTATTACAATATTACAGTCAAATAGAACAGACAACTCTTTGCTGAGTAGCACTTCACGGCTTCACGCTTTTCTTCACGTCTTCGCACTTCCAACTTTCTTAGGCCTGGAGCTCCTGTAAAAGAGGAACCGATTAAAGAAGTTACGCGCAGCTATATTTGCTACAGATCAGCTATCAACTCGATATTTATGTACACCATACAGAAATTGTTTCCAGTTAGAAGTTCACTTGATACTCAACTCCTTTATTTGTGTCCATTTAGTGCAAGTCCATTATCCATGCATATAAACTTTTGCTCCCAGCCAGCACCTACCCAACTGAGTACAAGTCAGGAGGCCACTACTATTAAACCAACTCAAGTGAGAGAGCCAGCAAACTAGGTGGGATATTTCCTTATCACTAAAATTAAAAATTTGAGCACACCAAAAATTGATTGTGTGTCATAAGATGATCCTGAGAGTGCAGCACCATGTTACCATCTCTAAAGCTCATTAGCCAGCAGCAAAAATTGTGTAACATATGTATAACCATTGCAAACAACCTTAGCAGAATAAGTAGAACAAAATTTCATGTAAAATCTTGGTATAACCAGTAGATTATCCCCTAATAGAAGCTAATTAGGCTCCAATACAGAAGGCATAGCAAGCACAGACTAAATAAGCCACGACCATGAAACAGAGCATGGTATTATAGCAGCTCAGAAATGGAGCTAGAGGTAGGAGAAGGACTCACCGGAGAGGAGGTTGTAGTCGAAGCCGCACACAGGCACCGCCACCACCGTCACCCTCTAGAGGAGACGCTGCCGCTTCATCGACAGACTCATCTGGTACAAGGAGATCATCAAAATGCATCACACTCATGATCATCAAAACGCAGCAGCAGGAGCAAATACAAGTTTAGCCCACCATGAACAGGGGCACTAGGCAATCCAATAGCAATGTCATATATAGGTAATAATAACAGGACCTTAGATAATTAGTTTTTGTTCTTACTAACACACAAGTTGACAGAATGTACTCAATATATTCTAATAAAAAGGTTTGGGAGCAGAGGGAGAGGGAGGTGGAGATGGACGTGCTACCTGCTGCTGCGGTGGTGCCTCTTGGTGGTCGTGCTTGAGCTCCTCCTCCTGATGCTGCTCACTAACCTGCAGGACAAACAAGACCATGGGTGAGCTGCAGCACAGGCACATACAAGAAGTGAAGGTAAGGACAAGAACCTGGAAGAATAGAGGTGCTCTGTCCTCCTCCGTCCGTGCCCATCCTCCTCCTCCGTGCCTATGTCGAACAACCTCCTTTTGTCGCTTGCGAGCACCATGCGCCTTGATTGGCCATGAAGCCCTTGTCCTCTGCTGCACGGATTAAACCCGAAGCATCAGTACAGCTACACTGGCACATAGTACAGACATGGTATCACAGACATTCTCTAATTGACTAGCACCCAAATATATATACATGCACCGGTTGAGAAAAATCATGACTTGAAGAAAAATCAGTGTTCCATGCACACCAAATCATTCAAAAAACTAACTACACTACTACAGTTCTGAACAGCTATCGGTGCATCAACAAAATATGGAACAACAAGCACTACATGACAACTAGAGTATATATATAGCACTCAACAATGAACAGTTATCACAGAGAACAAGATACCAAGAGATGAATGATGGCACTTAAATTATAATTTCACATAGATAAAATTCATTGCCATAGTAACAGTACATCTTCACTTGGATATATCTAAGAAGTCCAGTTGGTTCTCACAAGCAAGTGTTCTCAGGTTTGCCTTAACATGAAAGGTTAACTTATACTTAACTGTGAGCAAACAGTAGATAACAAAATCATGGATTTGATTTCAAGTAACCAAGAGACTAATTAATGTGTTACTGCCTGATATTGTCGATCAGGAAAGCATAAGCAGCAAGCAATATCCTGCGTATCAGTGGAAACAAGGTGACAAACTAATGTTCCAGGGAGGTACTTTATATAATAAAAACTAATAAAAACAAACTAGGCACCTGCATAATCACAAGGCGGTAGTTTTAGATAATAAAAACTACTGTTCCACGCAGTCTTATCGCTCCATCAAAGAATCAACTAAAATTACTTTCAAGCAAACAGGTTGTACATCGATCAGGTTGTAAAGGACAAAAATTCAGGGGTGTACCTAGTGCAAGAAGGCATTTACTAGGTTTTGAAGCTAATAACAATTAGCATGCACGTACCACTGGTTGGAGTTGGTGCCTGGTCAAATTCAACTAGTGTAATGTATCGCCTATATATAATAGACCCATCTCTCCAGTGCAATTTCACGGACCAAGAAACATAGGTGTTTATTTCTTCCTCTGCTAAACTATCTCCATATGGATACCAGCTAATGATACACATATCGTATTAAGGCAACGCTTTGGACGACACATATTCTGCAAGCTGCTGCTAATTTACAAATACAAACGAACGCCTAACAGTGCTCGCATAGAATTAGCAGAGCATGGTAGATTTATAGCCATCAGGGGAGGGGACACCTGAACCCACGTCGGCTGCTGCAGGGCTTGTGCTGCACACAAACACACACATACATGTATCAGAAGCAATTCAGTCAACACTGTTGGCAGGCAAGAGGGAAGTTGGCTTCATAAGTCTAATTATGGAAAAAAATGTGAGACTAGTGCTGATATGGTCAGTTCGAGCTTCATAAGTCTAATTATGGAAAAAATGCACTAAAATCAACTTGGTCTGCGTTGCGGACTAAGACAGTAGCAGGCAAGCAGCGTTGCCGTAACCCAAGAAATATAATGTACAGCAGAGCGAGGCTATTGGGGTTTCTACGATTTTTTGACCAACTATTTTTTCTTCACAAAAAGCTAACAGTTGGTCCTGAATTTTATCTTCACAGGGGTGTCAATCAACCACAACGAAACTACATAAACTGAGGGATTCAATGCTAATTTGAACACGAGTATGCACAGGAAACCTACGGGAAACCTACAGCGATGGAGAACCAAATTCGCATCCGCATCAAATCAAATGGCCAGATCTACGCGGAAACCTACGGGAAGCAAAGGAAGCAAATCGAGGACATGGACCTGTGGTCGAAGACGGCGATGCATGTGGAGTCATAGGCCGGCGGGGAGCTGGAGCCAACCACGCCGACACACAATCCACCGTCCCCTCCTCAGAGGAGACGCGTGGGTGATGGAGCTCCTGGTAGGACGCGGCAGACGACGAGATGCACAACCCTGCGAGGCTTGCGACAGCGCTGTCGCGTCATGGTAGCCGGCACTCTGTTGGCGCTGGGAGGGAGGTTGCGTGGTAGGGGAGAAGGAGCTCCATCTCCTTGGTGGTGACCCGTCCCATGGAGGTTCGCCCCTCCTGCCATCGTCGTCGTCCCATCCACAACCATGTTGACCTGCCGAAAGGGAACACAAGACGAGGTGAGGTGAGGAGGAGATAGTGCGTGAATAAGGAGGGGAGGGGCTTACCGGTGCCAGATCCGGCCACCTCTGGCCTCGCCGTCGCCGGATTTGGCAGATCCAGATGAAGTTAGGGGTGGCGGCCGAAACCCTAGCCACGGGTGAGGGTTGCGGGCGAGTACTAGAGGGCGCGGGTCGGGGCGTGGGCTCGATGGTGAGGGTCGTCGACGGTGGGGGTGGTCGACGGTGGGGGTGGGCGACAGTGGGCTGCGGTGGGGGTGGGCGACGGTGGGCGGCGGAGGATTTGGCAGATCAGATCGGAGTGAGGGAGAGGAGAGAGGGGCGTCAGTGCGTGGGAGAGAAGGGTGCGAGAGGAGGATTGCAGGACGTGGGTGAGACGGGTGACGTGCGGGCCATTGGATCCAAGAGCATCCGACGGTGATATATCCACGATCCGCGTGAGAGGCCTCTGGACCAATCAAAATGCAGTATACAGGTATGATATTTTGACCATTTAAATTGGTTGTAACCGACTAAAAGTAAAGTGCTAAATCATGTTAGCTATTTTATTATGACCTGAAAATTTGAAAAAAAAACTTCGCATTGTGTCAGCAAATTTGAATTTAGTTTTCAGGAATAATCACAAATTGAAATAAGACAAATATTTTTTAAAGAGTTATGAGAAATGACTTCTTTTAATTCATTTTTTCATTTATCATGTGTCCAAAATGAGTTCTTTTGTGAAGGACCTATCATATATTTATTAAAAAAATTACCAAATTAATTTTCTAAAATACTAGAACATATTTAATGCACAATTGACAAAATGGTTGGGTGTAAAAAGTTTTGATCTACCTCTCGTAAAAAAGACAATTTTTCGCCGATTCAGTTGGAAGCGGGTCAAATTTGAACTGTAGCTACCTCGTAGTTTGCTCTTTATTTTTTCCAAAAATCATTTCTAGTTCGTAAGTATCTATTTAATCAGAGAAACACCAAAAAAATTCCAAGATTCAACCACTAACTAGGAACGGTTATTCCCGCCGTTTTGACCGCATTTTGAAACGGGTATAAAAAATCAAAAAAATCAAAAAATTGGAAAACCTTCGCATAGTTTCATTATATGTGGACAAGTTACCAGAAAAAAAATATAAACTTGTGATACGACAATTATTTTTAAAAAAGTGTTCTCAGAAACGAGCTATCAAGTGTGAAGATTCATGGCTTTCAAGCCAAATGATCAATCTTATGGCCACATTCATGACATAGTTTGTTCAAATGATTTCATATTGTGTCCCTAATATTGTGCACAAGGATGCATCTTGGAATGGCAGACAATGTTGCCTAAGGAAGTTTTCATTTTCTTTGGACGAAAAATTCATTTTCCATTTTTCGAGTGCCCAAAATGAGTTTTTTGTGAAGGGCCTATAATATATTTGTTGCAAAATTGGACCAAATCAATTTTATAAAATACTAGGACATATTTATTTCACAATTGACAAAATGGTTGGGTGTAAAAAGTTTTGATCCACCTCTCGTGAAAAAGACAAATTTCCGCCGATTCAGCTGGAAGCGGGTCAAATTTGAACTGTAGCTGCCTTGTAGTTTGCTATTTATTTTTTCCAAAAATCATTTCTATGTACATAAGTATCTATTTAATCAAAGAAACACCAAAAAAATTCCAAGATTCATCCACTAGCTAGGAACGGTCATTCCCGCCGTTTTGACCGCATTTTGAAACGCCATAAAAAATTTAAAAAAATCAAAAAATTGGGAAACCTTCGCATTGTGTCTTTATATGTGGCCAAGTTTCCAGAAAAATAACAAACTTGTAATACGACAATTATTTTAAAAAAGTGTTCTCAGAAATGAGCTATCACGTATGGAGATCAATGGCTTTCAAGCCAAATGATCAATCTTATGGCCACATTCATGGCATAGTTTGTTCAAATGATCTCATATTGTGCACAAGGGTGCATATTGGAATTGCAGACAATGTTGCCTAAGGAAGTTTTCATTTTCTTTGGACGAAAAACCATTTTCCATTTTTTGAGTGCCCAAAAGGAGGTTTTTTTGTGAAGGACCTCCCAAATAATTGTTGCAAAATTGGACCGAATCAATTTTCTAAAATACTAGGACATATTTAATGCACAATTGACAAAATGGTTGGGCGTAAAAAGTTTTGATCCACCTCTCGTGAAAAAGACAAATTTCCGCCAATTCAGTTGGAAGCAGGTCAAATTTGAACTGCAGCTGCCTCATAGTTTGCTATTTATTTTTTTCAAAAATCATTTCTAGTTACATAAGTACCTATTTAATCATAAATACATGGTCTGGTGGCAATACGTCGAGGTTTGGATGGTGGCCGAGGGTCCCAACTATAGAGAGCGTAAACTCACATGCCCGTCGCGTGGTCACCGCGTGACTATGGCGTTGCCATGTGTTCTGGGCGGCCTAGGCATGTCTAGTGGGTTGGGCGCACCCCAGGTAGGTGCTAGGAATAAAATCACAACATAAGATTCTCACGAGGAGACCGGTCGATGCTCAAACATGAATAAGCAGCCAAGTGTTTGATTAGCGGTATAGGAAATGCACATGGCTAATGGGCGTGAGTTTTGGCTGAGGATGATCAGTTACTAAGAAGATTGTCTTCACAAAATTTCAGCTCAAAAGCAGCAGCCTAGGTGGTACTTGCTTTGCAAAGTACCACACCGGACATAAATACGAATGTTGAAGCTGGGCTCAAACAATGAATGAATTGAGCTAGCATTTGGTGGAGGATGGTTATTTGGGCATAGGAAAGCACTGTAGAAAATGGATACCATTTGGGCATGCCAAAGTGGTACTTCCTTCACAAAGTGCTGCTCTGAATAGAATAGGAAAATGAATATTGTTGAGTTGTTTTTGAACTAGGCAAGGAAGGTATTTGACATATTTGACGAAGATATGATCCAAACATTTTATGAGAATTTTTTGGGAATTTTTGGAATAACAGAAATATAGGTTGCTTCACAACCTAGGGCAAAAATTGACACATGGACATGACACATAGGCAAAACTGATGAGATGGCTGATACATCTCCAACGTATCTATAATTTTTGATTGCTCCATGCTACTTTATCTACTGTTTTGGACTATACTAGGCTTTATTTTCCACTTTTATATTATTTTTGGGACTAACCTATTAACCGGAGGCCCAGCCCAGAATTGTTGTTTTTTGCCTATTTCAGTATTTCGAGGAAACAGAATATCAAACGGAGTCCAAACGGAATGAAACCTTCGGGAACGTGATCTTCTCACCGAATGTGATCTAGGAGACTTGGACCCTACTCCAAGAAGTTTCTGGGGAGGTCACGAGGGTGGAGGGCGCCCCCCCTGGGCGCGCCCCCTGCCTCGTGGGCCCCTCGGAGCTCCACCGACGTCCACCTTCCTCCTATATATACCTATGTACCCCCAATAGACCAAAAGGGGAGCCAAAAAACCTAATTCCACCGCCGCAACTTCCTGTATCCACGAGATCTCATCTTGGGGCCTGTTCCGGAGCTCCGCCGGAGAGGGCATCCATCACGGAGGGCTTCTACATCAACACCATAGCCCTTCAGATGAAGTGTGAGTAGTTTACTTTAGACCTTCGGGTCCATAGCTAGTAGCTAGATGGCTTCTTCTCTCTTTTTGGATCTCAATACAATGTTCTCCCCCTCTCTCGTGGAGATCTATTCGATGTAATCTTCTTTTTGCGGTGTGTTTGTTGAGACCGATGAATTGTGGGTTTATGATCTAACTTATCTATGAATAATATTTGAATCTTCTCTGAATTCTTTTATGTATGATTGAGTTATCTTTGCAAGTCTCTTTGAATTATTCGTTTGGTTTGGCCAACTAGATTGGTAGTTCTTGCAATGGGAGAAGTGCTTAGCTTTGGGTTCAATCTTGCGGTGTCCTTACTCAGTGACAGAAAGAGTTGCAAGGCACGTATTGTATTGTTGCCATCGAGGATAACAAGATGGGGTATTTATCATATTGCATGAATTTATTCATCTACATCATGTCATCTTGCTTAAGGCATTACTCTGTTTTTAACTTAATACTCTAGATGCATGCTGGATAGTGGTCGATGAGTGGAGTAATAGTAGGAGATGCAGGCAGGAGTCGGTCTACTTGTCACGGACGTGATGCCTATATACATGATCATACCTAGATAACCTCATAACTATGCTCAATTCTATCAATTGCTCAACAGTAATTTGTTCACCCACCGTAGAATATCTATGCTCTTCAGAGAAGCCACTAGTGAAACCTATGGCCCCCGGGTCTATTCTCATCATATCAATCTCCATTACTTTATTTTACTTGTTTTGCTTTTACTTTTCACTTTGCATCTTTATACCAAAAATACCAAAAATATTATCTCTATCAGATCTCACTCTCGTAAGTGACCGTGAAGGGATTGACAACCCCTAAGCGTTGGTTGCGAGTTGCTACCGTTTTGTGTAGGTACGAGGGACTTGCGCGTGACCTCCTACTGGATTGATACCTTGGTTCTCAAAAACTGAGGGAAATACTTACGCTACTATGCTGCATCACCCCCTCCTCTTCGGGGAAAACCAACGCTAGCTCGAGACGTAGCAAGAAGGATTTCTGGCACCGTTGCCGGGGAGGCCTACGCCAAGTCAAGTCAAGATTTACTCTCCCGTCAACGAGCCATTTCTGGCGCCGTTGCTGGGGAAGCCTACGCAAAAGTCAACATACCAAGTACCCATCACAATATCTATCTCTCGCATTACATTATTTGCCATTTGCCTCTCGTTTTCCTCTCCCCCGCTTCACCCTTGCTGTTTTATTTGCCCTCTCTTTCCCTTTGCCTTTTGTTTGCTCGTGTGTTAGTTTGCTTGCTTGTTCGTCACGATGGCCTTACCTAATTTTGGTGATCTTCACCTTAAAGGGCTAGAAGATATCGAAAACGATGTCAGGAAGTTTATGGTCTTGCAATTTGAGCATAATAATTTCTTTAGAAACGAGCTTAAGGAACAAAAGAGTTTTATGAGTTATATGAATAAAGAGCTCGATGATAGGTCCAAAGAATTTGATGGTGTAAGAGCCCAAATTGCTCATCTTGAAAAAATGACCGCTGAAATTTCGGATATGCAAGCCACCTTAGTCAATAAGATGGCCGCTAAACCGAATTCCTATGAAAATCAAGATGAAGATCTGAAAGTTATTGATGTGTCCCCTATTAAATCGTTGTTTTGCAATGTGAATCTTGATGAATCTGATTATGATCTTCCCTTACCTAGAAGGCGTTCTAAGAATTCTGAGTTTTAGATCCTGATGATGAAATTGATAAAAAAAGGGATTGAAAGAAATATAAATCTAGATATTGCTAAACCCACTATTTTGGATCTCAAGGAATTTAACTATGAAAACTGCTCTTTAATTGATTGTATTTCCTTGTTGCAATCCGTGTTAAATTCTCCTCATGCTTATAGTCGAAATAAGGCCTTTACCGAACATGTTGTTGACGCCTTAATGCAATCTTATGAAGAAAAGCTTGAGTTGAAAGTTTCTATCCCTAAAAAACTCCATGATGAGTGGGAACCTACAATTAAGATTAAAATTAAAAATTACGAGTTTTATGCTTTGTGTGATTTGGGTGCTAGTGTCTCTACTATCCCCAAAGCTTTGTGTGATTTGCTAGATTTCCGTGACTTTGATGATTGCTCTCTAAACTTGCATCTTGCGGATTCCACTATTAAAAAGCCTATGGGAAGAATTAATGATGTTCTTATTGTTGCAAATAGGAATTATGTGCCCGTAGATTTTATTGTTCTTGATATAGATTGCAATCCTTCATGTCCTATTATTCTTGGTAGACCTTTCCTTAGAACGATTGGTGCAATTATTGATATGAAGGAAGGGAATATTAAATTCCAATTTCCCTTAAAGAAGGGCATGGAACACTTTCCTAGAAAGAAAATAAAATTACCATATGAATCTATCATGAGAGCCAATTATGGATTGCCTACCAAAGATGGCAATACCTAGATCAATCAATGCCTAGCTAGGGGCGTTAAACGATAGCGCTTGTTGGGAGGCAACCCAATTTTATTTTGTGTTTTTTGTTTTTGGTTCTGTTTAGGAATAAATAATCCATCTAGATTCTGTTTAGATGTGGTTTTATCTTTTAATTAGTGTTTGTGCCAAGTTAAACCTATTAGATCTTCTTGGAAGATAGTTATTTGATCTTGCTGTAATTTCCAGAATCTTTGCGCTCAGTGCCCGAATTGTAAAAAATCACCAGAACGTGATAAAATAGTGATTCCAATTGATGCTGATCAATAAACAAATTGCCCAGGTCGTCTAAGTTTGCTAGAATTTTTGGGGTTCCAGAAGTTTGCGTTAGTAACAGATTACTACAGACTGTTCTGTTTTTGACAGATTCTGTTTTGCGTGTGTTGTTTGCTTATTTTGATGAATCTATGGCTAGTAAAATAGTTTATAAACCATAGAGAAGTTGGAATATAGTAGGTTTAACACCAATACAAATAAAGAACAAGTTCACTACAGTACCTTAAAGTAGTCTTTTGTTTTCTTTCTCTAACGGAGCTCACGAGATTTCTATTGAGTTTTGTGTTGTGAAGTTTTCAAGTTTTGGGTGAATTCTTTTGATGGATTATGGAACAAGGAGTGGCAAGAGCCTAAGCTTGGGGATGCCCATGGCACCCCCAAGATAATCCAAGGACACCAAAAAGTCAAAGCTTGGGGATGCCCCGGAAGGCATCCCCTCTTTCCTCCACTTCCATCGGTAATTTACCTGGAGCTATATTTTTATTCACCACATGATATATGTTTTACTTGGAGTGTCTTGTATTATTTGTGTCTTTGCTTGTTAGTCTACCACAATAATTCTTGCTGTACACACCTTTTGAGAGAGCCATGTATGAATTGAAATTTGTTAGAATACTCTATGTGTTTCACTTATATCTTTTGAGCTTGATAGTTTACTCTGTTGGGGAACGTTGCAGAAAACAAAAAATTTCCTACAGTTTCACCAAGATCCATCTAGGAGTTCATCTAGAAACGGGTGATCGGATTGCATCTACATACCTTTGTAGATCACGCGCGGAAGCGTTCAAAGAACGGGGATGAGGAAGGCGTACTCGACGTGATACAAATCACCGGAGATCCTAGCGCCGAACGGACGGCACCTCCGCATTCAACACACGTACGGTTAGCATAACGTCTCCTTCTTCTTGATCCAGCAAGGGGGAAGGAGAGGTTGAGGGAGATGGCTCCAGCAGCAGCACGACGGCGTGGTGGTGATGGAGCTGCAGTACTCCGGCAGGGCTTCGCTAAGCACTATGGAGGAGGAGGAGGTGTTGGAGAGGGAGAGGGAGGCACCAAAGATCAAGGTAAGAAGTCCTCCATCTCCCTACTATATATAGGAGGGACAAGGGGGGTGCCGTCCCTAGGAGATCTAATCTCCTAGGGGGGTGCGGCCAAGGGGAGGAATCCCTCCTCCCCAAGGCACCTAGGGGTGCCTTCCCCCTTTGGGACTCTTCCCTCCTTGAAACCCTAGGCGCATGGGCCTCTTGGGGCTGGTGCCCTTGGCCCATGTAGGCCAAGGCGCACCCCCTACATCCCATGTGGCCCCCCGGGACAGGTGGCCCCACCCGGTGGACCCCCGGGACCCTTCCGGTGGTCCCGGTACAATACCGGTGACCCCGAAACTTGTCCCGATGCCCGAAATAGCACTTCCTATATATAATTATTTACCTCCGGACCATTCCGGAACTCCTCGTGACGTTCGGGATCTCATCCGGGACTCCGAACAACATTCGGGTTACTGCATATACATATCCCTACAACCCTAGCGTCACCGAACCTTAAGTGTGTAGACCCTACGGGTTTGGGAGACATGTAGACATGACCGAGATCGCTCTCCGGTCAATAACCAACAGCGGGATCTAGATACCCATGTTGGCTCCCACATGCTCCTCGATGATCTCATCGGATGAACCACGATGTCGAGGATTCAAGCAACCCCGTATACAATTCCCTTTGTCAATCGGTATGTTACTTGCCCGAGATCTGATCGTCGGTATCCCAATACCTCGTTCAATCTCGTTACCGGCAAGTCACTTTACTCGTACCGTAATGCATGATCCCGTGACCAGACACTTGGTCACTTTGAGCTCATTATGATGATGCATTACCGAGTGGGCCCAGTGATACCTCTCCGTCATACGGAGTGACAAATCCCAGTCTTGATCCGTGTCAACCCAACAGACACTTTCGGAGATACCCGTAGTATACCTTTATAGTCACCCAGTTACGTTGTGACGTTTGGTACACCCAAAGCACTCCTACGGTATCCGGGAGTTACACGATCTCATGGTCTAAGGAAAGGATACTTGACATAGGAAAAACTCTAGCAAACGAACTATACGATCTTATGCTATGTTTAGGATTGGGTCTTGTCCATCACATCATTCTCCTAATGATGTGATCTCGTTATCAATGACATCCAATGTCCATAGTCAGGAAACCATGACTATCTGTTGATCAATGAGCTAGTCAACTAGAGGCTTACTAGGGACATGTTGGTGTCTATTATTCACACATGTATTACGATTTCCGGATAACATAATTATAGCATGAATAAAGACAATTATCATGAACAAGGAAATATAATAATAATGCTTTTATTATTGCCTCTAGGGCATATTTCCAACAGTCTCCCACTTGCACTAGAGTCAATAATCTAGTTACATTGTGATGAATCGAACACCCATGGAATTCTGGTGTTGATCATGTTTTGCTCTAGGGAGAGGTTTCGTCAACGGATCTGCTACATTCAGGTCCATGTGTACTTTACAAATATCTATGTCTCCATCTTGAACATTTTCACGAATGGAGTTGAAGCGACGCTTGATGTGCCTTGTCTTCTTGTGAAACCTGGGCTCCTTGGCAAGAGCAATAGCTCCAGTGTTGTCACAGAAGAGCTTGATCGGCCCCGACGCATTGGGTATGACTCCTAGGTCGGTGATGAACTCCTTCACCCAAATTGCTTCATGTGCTGCCTCCGAGGCTGCCATGTACTCCGCTTCACATGTAGATCCCGCCACGACGCTCTGCTTGCAACTGCACCAGCTTACTGCCCCACCATTCAAAATATACACGTATCCGGTTTGTGACTTAGAGTCATCCAGATCTGTGTCGAAGCTAGCGTCGACGTAACCCTTTACGACGAGCTCTTCGTCACCTCCATAGACGAGAAACATTTCCTTAGTCCTTTTCAGGTACTTCAGGATATTCTTGACCGCTGTCTAGTGTTCCTTGCTGGGATTACTTTGGTACCTTCCTACCAAACTTACGGCAAGGTTTACATCAGGTCTGGTACACAGCATGGCATACATAATAGAAACTATGGCTGAGGCATAGGGGATGACACTCATCTCTTCTATATCTTCTGCCGTGGTCGGACATTGAGCTGAGCTCAATTTCACACCTTGCAACACAGGCAAGAACCCCTTCTTAGACTGGTCCATATTGAACTTCTTCAATATCTTATCAAGGTATGTGCTTTGTGAAAGACCTATGAGGCGTCTTGATCTATCTCTGTAGATCTTGATGCCTAATATATAAGCAGCTTCTCCAAGGTCCTTCATTCAAAAACTCTTATTCAAGTAGGCCTTAATGCTGTCTAAGAGTTCTATATCATTTCCCATCAAAAGTATGTCATCTACATATAATATGAGAAATGCTACAGAGCTCCCACTCACTTTCTTGTAAACGCAGGCTTCTCCATAAGTCTACGTAAACCCAAACGCTTTGATCATCTCATCAAAGCGAATTTTCCAACTCCGAGATGCTTGCACCAGCCCATAAATCGAGTTGGAGCTTGCACACCTTGTCAGCATTCTTAGGATCGATAAAACCTTCCGGCTGCATCATATACAATTCTTGCTTAAGGAAACCATTAAGGAATGCCGTTTTGACGTCCATTTGCCATATCTCATAATCATAGAATGCGGCGATTGCTAACATGATTCGGACGGACTTTAGCTTCTCTACCGGTGAGAAAGTCTCATCGTAGTCAACCCCTTGAACTTGTCGATAACCCTTAGCGACAAGCCGAGCTTTATAGATGGTCACATTACCATCCGCGTCTATCTTCTTCTTAAAGATCCATTTATTTTCTATGGCTCGCCGCTCAACGGGCAAGTCAGTCAAAGTCCATACTTCGTTTTCATACATGGATCCTATCTCGGATTTCATGGCTTCCAGCCATTTGTCGGAATCTGGGCCCGCCATCGCTTCTTCATAGTTCGAAGGTTCACCGTTGTCTAACAACATGATTTCCAAGACAGGGTTGCCGTACCACTCTGGTGCGGAACGTGTCCTTGTGGACCTTCGAATTTCAGTAGGAGCTTGATCAGAAGTATCTTGATCATCATCATTAACTTCCTCTCTAGTCGGTGCAGGCACCTCAGGAACATTTTCTTGAGTTGCGCCATTTTCCGGTTCAAGAGGTAATACTTCATCAAGGTCTACTTTCCTCCCACTTACTTCTTTCGAGAGAAACTCCTTCTCTAGAAAGGATCCATTCTTGGCAACAAAGATCTTGCCTTCGGATCTGAGGTAGAAGGTATACCCAATAGTTTCTTTAGGGTATCCTATGAAGACGCATTTTTCCGACTTGGGTTCGAGCTTTTCAGGTTGAAGTTTCTTGACATAAGCATCGCATCCCCAAACTTTTAGAAACGACAGCTTAGGTTTCTTCCCAAACCATAATTCATACGGTGTCGTCTCGACGGATTTCGATGGAGCCCTATTTAAAGTGAATGCGGCAGTCTCTAAAGCATACCCCCAAAAAGATAGCGGTAAATCGGCAAGAGACATCATAGATCACACCATATCTAATAGAGTTCGATTACGACGTTCGGACACACCATTACGCTGAGGTGTTCCAGGCGGCATGAGTTGTGAAACTATTCCACATTTTCTTAAGTGTGTGCCAAACTCGTGACTCAAGTATTCTCCTCCACGATCTGATCGCGGGAACTTGATTTTCCTGTCACGTTGATTCTCAACCTCACTCTGAAATTCCTTGAACTTTTCAAAGGTATTAGACTTGTGTTTCATTAAATAGATATACCCATATCTACTCAAGTCATCAGTGAGGGTGAGAGCCTCAACACTCATTGGACCGCACACATCAGTATGTATGATTTCTAATAAGTTGGTTGCTCGCTCCATTGTTCCTGAGAACGGAGTCTTGGTCATTTTACCCATGAGGCATGGTTCGCACGTGTCAAATGATTCGTAATCAAGAGACTCTAAAAGTCCATCAGCATGGAGCTTCTTCATGCGTTTGACACCTATGTGACCAAGGCGGCAGTGCCACAAGTATGTGGGACTATCATTACCAATCTTACATCTTTTGGTACTCACACTATGAACATGTGTAGCATTACGCTTGAGATTCATTAAGAATAAACCATTCACCATTGGAGCATGACCATAAAACATATCTCTCATATAAATAGAACAACCATTATTCTCGGATTTAAATGAGTAGCCATCTCGAATTAAACGAGATCCTGATACAATGTTCATGCTCAAAGCTGGCACTAAATAACAATTATTAAGGTTTAAAACTAATCCCGAAGGTAAATGAAGAGGCAGCGTGCCGAAGGCGATCACATTGACCTTGGAACCATTCCCGACGCGCATCGTCACCTCGTCCTTTGCCAGTCTCTGCTTATTCCGCAGATCCTGCTTTGAGTTACAAATGTGAGCAACTGCACCAGTATCAAATACCCAGGAGCTACTACGAGTACTGGTAAGGTACACATCAATTACATGTATATCACATATACCTTTTGTTTTGTCGGCCTTCTTGTCCGCTAAGTATTTGGGGCAGTTCCGCTTCCAGTGACCACTTTCCTTGTAATAAAGCACTCAGTCTCGGGCTTGGGTCCATTCTTTGGCTTCTTCCCGGCAGCTTGCTTGCCGGGCGCGGCAACTCCCTTGCCGTCCTTCTTGAAGGCTTTCTTACCCTTGCCCTTCTTGAACTTAGTGGTTTTATTCACCATCAACACTTGATGTTCCTTTTTGACTTCTACCTCTGCTGATTTCAGCATTGCAAATACTTCAGGAATGGTCTTTTCCATCCCCTGCATATTGAAGTTCCTCACAAAGCTCTTGTAGCTTGGTGGAAGCGATTGAAGGATTCTGTCAATGACCGCGTCATCCGGGAGATTAACTCCCAGCTGAGTCAAGCGGTTATGTAACCCAGACATAGTGAGTATGTGCTCACTGACAGAACTGTTTTCCTCCATCTTACAGCTGAAGAACTTGTCGGAGACTTGATATCTCTCGACCCGGGCATGAGCTTGGAAAACCATTTTCAGCTCTTCGAACATCTCATATGCTCCGTGTCTCTCAAAACGCTTTTGGAGCCCCGACTCTAAGCTGTAAAGCATGCCACACTGAACGAGGGAGTAGTCATTGGTACGTGCCTGCCAAGCGTTCATAACGTCTTGTTCTGCAGGGAGAATAGGTGCGTCACCTAGCGGTGCTTGTAGGACATAATCTTTCTTGGCAGCTATGAGGATGATCCTCAGGTTCCGGACCCAGTCCGTGTAGTTGCTGCCATCGTCTTTCAGCTTGGTTTTCTCTAGGAACGCGTTGAAGTTGAGGACTATGTTGGCCATTTGATCTACAAGACATATTGTAAAATATTTAGACTAAGTTCATGATAATTAAGTTCATCTAATCAAATTATTCAATGAACTCCCACTTAGATAGACATCCCTCCTGTAATCTAAGTATAACATGATCCGAGTTAACTAGGCCGTGTCTGATCATCACGTGAGACGGACTAGTCAACATCGGTGAACATCTTCATGTTGATCATATCTTCTATACGACTCATGCTCGACCTTTCGGTCTTCTGTGTTCTGAGGCCATGTCTGTACATGCTAGGCTCGTCAAGTCAACCTAAGTGTTTGCATGTGTAAATCTGTCTTACACCCGTTGTATGTGAACGTTAGAATCTAACACCCGATCATCACGTGGTGCTTCGAAACAACGAACTGTCGCAATGGTGCACAGTTAGGGGGAACACTTTCTTGAAATTATTATGAGGGATCATCTTATTTACTACCGTCGTTCTAAGTAAACAAGATGCAGAAACATGATAAACATCACATGCAATCAAATAATAATAGTGACATGATATGGCCAATATCACATAGCTCCTTTGATCTCCATCTTGGGGCTCCATGATCATCTTGTCACCGGCATGACACCATGATCTCCATCATCATGATCTCCATCATCGTGTCTCCATGAAGTTGCTCGCCAACTATTACTTCTACTACTATGGCTAACGCGTTTAGCAATAAAGTAAAGTAATTTACATGGCGTTTCTCAATGACACGCAGGTCATACAAAAAATAAAGACAACTCCTATGGCTCCTGCCGGTTGTCATACTCATCGACATGCAAGTCGTGATTCCTATTACAATAGCATGAACATCTCATACATCACATATAGATCATTCATCATTCATCACAACTTTGGCCATATCATATCACAAAGCACTTGCTGCAAAAACAAGTTAGACGTCCTCTAATTGTTGTTGCAAGTTTTACGTGGCTGAAGTAGGGTTCTAGCAAGAACGTTTTCTTACCTACGTGAAAGCCACAACGTGATTTGTCAACTTCTATTTACCCTTCATAAGGACCCTTTTCATAGAATCCGCTCCAACTAAAGTAGGAGAGACAGACACCCGCCAGCCACCTTATGCAACTTGTGCATGTTAGTCGGTGGAACCGGTCTCACGTAAGCGTACGTGTAAGGTTGGTCCGGGCCGCTTCATCCCACAATACCGTTGAAGCAAGATAAGACTAGTAGCGGCAAGAAAGTTGACAACATCAATGCCCACAACAAATTGTGTTCTACTCGTGCAAGAGAACTACGCATAAACCTGGCTCTGATACCACTGTTGGGGAACATTGCAGAAAACAAAAAATTTCCTACGGTTTCACCAAGATCCATCTAGGAGTTCATCTAGCAACGAGTGATCGGATTTCATCTACATACCTTTGTAGATCACGCGCGGAAGCGTTCAAAGAACGGGGATGAGGAAGGCGTACTCGACGTGATCCAAATCACCGGAGATCCTAGCGCCGAACGGACGGCACCTCCGCGTTCAACACACGTACGGTTAGCGTAACGTCTCCTTCTTCTTGATCCAGCAAGGGGGAAGGAGAGGTTGAGGGAGATGGCTCCAGCAGCAGCATGACGGCGTGGTGGTGATGGAGCTGCAGTACTCCGGCAGGGCTTCGCTAAGCACTATGGAGGAGGAGGAGGTGTTGGAGAGGGAGAGGGAGGCACCAAAGATCAAGGTAAGAAGTCCTCCATCTCCCCACTATATATAGGAGGGCCAAGGGGGGGGGCGCCGGCCCTAGGAGATCTAATCTCCTAGGGGGGTGCGGCCAAGGGGAGGAATCCCTCCTCCCCAAGGCACCTAGGGGTGCCTTCCCCCTTTGGGACTCTTCCCTCCTTGAAACCCTAGGCGCATGGGCCTATTGGGGCTGGTGCCCTTGGCCCATGTAGGCCAAGGCGCACCCCCTACAGCCCATGTGGCCCCCCGGGACAGGTGGCCCCACCCGGTGGACCCCCGGGACCCTTCCGGTGGTCCCGGTACAATACCGGTGACCCCGAAACTTGTCCCGATGCCCAAAATAGCACTTCCTATATATAATTCTTTACCTCCGGACCATTCCGGAACTCCTCGTGACGTCCGGGATCTCATCCGGGACTCCGAACAACATTCGGGTTACTGCATATACATATCCCTACAACCCTAGCGTCACCGAACCTTAAGTGTGTAGACCCTACGGGTTCGGGAGACATGTAGACATGACCGAGATCGCTCTCCGGTCAATAACCAACAGCGGGATCTGGATACCCATGTTGGCTCCCACATGCTCCTCGATGATCTCATCGGATGAACCACGATGTCGAGGATTCAAGCAACCCCGTATACAATTCCATTTGTTAATCAGTATGTTACTTGCCCGAGATCTGATCGTCGGTATCCCAATACCTCGTTCAATCTCGTTACCGGCAAGTCACTTTACTCGTACCGTAATGCATGATCCCGTGACCAGACACTTGGTCACTTTGAGCTCATTATAATGATGCATTACCGAGTGGGCCCAGTGATACCTCTCCGTCATACGGAGTGACAAATCCCAGTCTTGATCCGTGTCAACCCAACAGACACTTTCGGAGATACCCGTAGTATACCTTTATAGTCACCCAGTTACGTTGTGACGTTTGGTACACCCAAAGCACTCCTACGGTATCCGGGAGTTACACGATCTCATGGTCTAAGGAAAGGATACTTGACATAGGAAAAACTCTAGCAAACGAACTATACGATCTTATGCTATGTTTAGGATTGGGTCTTGTCCATCACATCATTCTCCTAATGATGTGATCTCGTTATCAATGACATCCAATGTCCATAGTCAGGAAACCATGACTATCTGTTGATCAACGAGCTAGTCAACTAGAGGCTTACTAGGGACATGTTGGTGTCTATTATTCACACATGTATTACAATTTTGGGATAACACAATTATAGCATGAATAAAGACAATTATCATGAACAAGGAAATATAATAATAATGCTTTTATTATTGCCTCTAGGGCATATTTCCAACATACTCTATGTGCTTCACTTATATCTTTTTGAGCGTGATAATTTTTGCTCTAGTGCTTCACTTAGATCTTTTAGAGCACGATGGTGGTTTGTTTTAAAGAAACTTGATCTCTCATGCTTCACTTAGATTATTTTGAGAGTCGTTAATAGCATGGTAATTTGCTTAATGTTAATATACTTGGTATTCAAGATATGTGAAACTTTCTTTTTAGTGGGTTGAATACTAAGATAAGTTTGATGCTTGATAATTGTTTTGAGATATGGAGGTGATAATATCATAGTCGTGCTAGTTGAGTAGTTGTGAATTTGAGAAATACTTGTGTTGAAGTTAGCAAGTCCCGTAGCATGCACGTATGGTTAAAGTTGTGTAACAAATTTGAAGCATGAAGTGTACCTGGCTTGTGCATCCTTATGAGTGGCGGTCGGGGACGAGCGATGGTCTTTTCCTACCAATCTATCCCCCTAGGAGCATGCGCGTAGTACTTGATTTTTGATGACTTCTAATTTTTTGCAATAAGTATATGAGTTCTTTTGACTAATGTTGAGTCCATGGATTATACGCACTTTTACCTTTCCGCCATTTGCTAGCCTCTTCGGTACCGTGCATTGCCCTTTCTCACATTGAGAGTTGGTGCAAACTTCGCTGGTGCATCCAAACCCCGTGATATGATACGCTCTTTCACACATAAACCTCCCTATATCTTCCTCAAAACAGCCACCATACCTACCTATCATGCCATTTCCGTAGCCATTCCAAGATATATTGCCATGCAACTTCCATCATCATCATCATCATCATGACATGCTTTACTTTTGTCATATTGCCATTGCATGATCTTGTAGTTGACATCGTATTTGTGGCAAAGCCACCATGCATTATTTTTCATACATGTCACTCTTGATTCATTGCACCATCCCGGTACACCGCCGGAGGCATTCATATAGAGTCATATCTTGTTCTAGTATCGAGTTGTAATCATTATGTTGTAATCAATAGAAGTGTGATGATCATCATTATTAGAGCATTGCCCAATCAAAAAAAAGAGAAAGGCCAAAAAGAAAAAAAGAAAGGCCCAAAAAAAAGAAGGAGAAAATAAAAAGGGCAATGCTACTATCTCTTTTTCCACACTTGTGCTTCAAAGTAGCACCTTGTTCTTCATGTAGTGAGTCTCATATATTGTGCTTCAAAGTAGCACCATGATTTTCATATAGTGAGTCTCATAAGTTGTCTTGTTCATACTACTGGGAATTTTTCATTATAGAACTTGGCTTGTATATTCCAACAATGGGCTTCCTCAAAATGCCCTAGGTCTTCATGAGCAAGCAAGTTGGATGCACACCCACTAGTTTTCTTTTGTTGAGCATTCTTAGCTCTAGTGCATCCGTTGCATGGCAATCCCTACTCCTTGCATTAACATCAATTGATGGGCATCTCCATAGCTCATTGATTAGCCTCGTTGATGTGAGACTTTCTCCTTTTTTGTCTTTTCCACACAATCCCCATCATCATATTCTATACCACCCATAGTGCTATGTCCATGGCTCGCGCTCATGTATTGCGTGAAGGTTGAAAAAGTTTGAGATTATTTGAGTATGAAACAATTGCTTGGCTTGTCATCGGGGGTATAGAAGTTGGGAACATCTTTGTGTGACGAAAATGAAGCATAGCCTAACTATATGATTTTGTAGGGATGAACTTCCTTTGGCCATGTTATTTTGAGATGACATAATTGTTTGATTAGTATGCTTGAAGTATTATCATTTTTATGTCAATATGAACTTTTGTCTTGAACCTTTCGGATCTGAATATTCATACCATGATTAAGAAGATTTACATTGAAATTATGCCAAAGTATCACTCCGCATCAAAAATTCTATTTTTATCATTTACCTACTCGAGGACGAGCAGGAATTAAGCTTGGGGATGCCTGATACGTCTCCAACGTATCTATAATTTTTGATTGCTCCGTGCTACTTTATCTACTGTTTTGGACTATACTGGGCTTTATTTTCCACTTTTATATTATTTTTGGGACTAACCTATTAACCGGAGGCCCAGCCCAGAATTGCTGTTTTTTGCCTATTTCAGTATTTCGAGGAAACAGAATATCAAACGGAGTCCAAACGGAATGAAACCTTCGGGAACGTGATCTTCTCACCAAACGTGATCCAGGAGACTTGGACCCTACTCCAAGAAGTTTCTGGGGAGGTCACGAGGGTGGAGGGCGCCCCCCTGGGTGCGCCCCCTGCCTCGTGGGCCCCTCGGAGCTCCACCGACGTGCTCCTTCCTCCTATATATACCTACGTACCCCCAATAGACCAAAAGGGGAGCCAAAAAACCTAATTCCACCGCCGTAACTTCCTGTATCCACGAGATCCCATCTTGGGGCCTGTTCCGGAGCTCCGCCGGAGAGGGCATCCATCACGGAGGGCTTCTACATCAACACCATAGCCCTTCCGATGAAGTGTGAGTAGTTTACTTCAGACCTTCGGGTCCATAGCTAGTAGCTAGATGGCTTCTTCTTTCTTTTTGGATCTCAATACAATGTTCTCCCCCTCTCTCATGGAGATCTATTCGATGTAATCTTCTTTTTGCGGTGTGTTTGTTGAGACCGATGAATTGTGGGTTTATGATCCAACTTATCTATGAATAATATTTGAATCTTCTCTGAATTCTTTTATGTATGATTGAGTTATCTTTGCAAGTCTCTTCGAATTATCCGTTTGGTTTGGCCAACTAGATTGGTAGTTCTTGCAATGGGAGAAGTGCTTAGCTTTGGGTTCAATCTTGCGGTGTCCTTACTCAGTGACAGAAAGAGTTGCAAGGCACGTATTGTATTGTTGCCATCGAGGATAACAAGATGGGGTATTTATCATATTGCATGAATTTATTCCTCTACATCATGTCATCTTGCTTAAGGCGTTACTCTGTTTTTAACTTAATACTCTAGATGCATGCTGGATAGCGGTCGATGAGTGGAGTAATAGTAGTAGATGCAGGCAGGGGTCGGTCTACTTGTCACGGACGTGATGCCTATATACATGATCATACCTAGATAACCTCATAACTATGCTCAATTATATCAATTGCTCAACAGTAATTTGTTCACCCACCATAGAATATCTATGCTCTTGAGAGAAGACACTAGTGAAACCTATGGCCCCCAGGTCTATTCTCATCATATCAATCTCCATTACTTTATTTTACTTGTTTTGCTTTTACTTTTCACTTTGCATTTTTATACCAAAAATACCAAAAATATTATCTCTATCAGATCTCACTCTCGTAAGTGACCGTGAAGGGATTGACAACCCCTAAGCGATGGTTGCGAGTTGCTACCGTTTTGTGCAGGTACGAGGGACTTGTGCGTGACCTCCTACTGGATTGATACCTTGGTTCTCAAAAACTAAGGGAAATACTTACGCTACTATGCTGCATCACCCCCTCCTCTTCGGGGAAAACCAACGCTAGCTCGAGACGTAGCAATGGCGCCAAGTCATCACAACTCACCACAATCTACAAGGTTATGACCATCTATATTGGTCGTTAACAACTAGAAATAAGGCAGTGGGCCAACACTGTTTGCTTTATGACCATTTCGTGTAAGGAAATTACGACCTTTCTGACCACAATGGTCGCAATGGTTTAGGGTTTGGAACCCCCCGAACAGCTTTTGACCAATTGGTCTGAATCAGTCATAGATCTATGACCAATACTTTCAGGGTCACTGACAGAAGGTCACTAGTTAACATATTTCTTGTAGTGGGAGAAGGACCCCAAGGCCACGAGGGAGAAGGAGAAGCACAACCGTAGCTGGACAGGAGGTCCCAGGCAACCCCGTGCGCACGGGCCCCCGAGACCCCGTGCGCACGGGCGTGTACCGTGCGCACGGGCCCGACCTACCCCATGCACACGGGCTCTACAGGATGGGCGGCCGAGATTGCATCTTCAACTCCCCCTCCGCCTCCACTTCGTCCCTCACCTCCAGCCACCTATATATTCCGTACCTAGACCATTTGTTAGGGAAAGCTAAGAATAGGTCTAGATATTGGAGCTTAGCTCATGTACCTCCCCTTGTGGGATTCCTCTTGAGAGAGAGAAGACTCCATTGGAGTACAAGACCTCCATTGGAGAATATCCCTAGTGGATAAAGCCCCCATCTAGGGAAGGATCTATCTAGATCATCAAGCCCTCATCTCCTTCATAGGATTTGGGATGAACTCTACCATGTATCTTGTTTCCCTTTGATTGTTCATGTACCTTGTGGATCTTGTGTGTTTGTTGGTCTAGTGAATGTGTGATTGGACTTGTTCTTGAGTGTTCCTCCTATTTCCCTCTTTGTGTTCATCTCGTTCTTGGGGATCCCCTCCTCCAATTCGTGAAAGATCTCCACTTAGGATTCCAGCCTACAACAGCCTTTATGACAGATCTCCCATCTCCGACCGCAGCAGCACGGCCCCGCAGCCCGTCGGCCACTGCAGCATCGCGCGGAGCCTGCGACTGCACCGCTCGAGCTTGGCGCACTCCCGCCTGCTGTGCGGGCTGCGCACGAGGCTCATGCCCGCGGCAACCAGCATGACGGCGTGCAGCCCCGACATCTGCGCTAGGTTGGCCGCCTTCGCCAGCACGTCCCACAACGCCGGCGCTGACCCCATCGCCCTTCCTGTCGACCGATTGATCACCCAGTAGCTACCTTAGCTTAGCTTCTTTTGCTCCGTCGAATGGCGTGCCCCTACACAGGATTTATATAGATGTTGCACCCGCACCCGCACCGACGACCGGTTGGCGCCCAGGAGACTTGACAAAAGCATTTGCTACAGTAACCCCGCAACACACTTTGCCGTCGTGGCAGCCGGGGTAGCGATTCTATTCTACTACTTTCTTCACACCGATCGTCATACAACCGTAGTGGGCAGGCCCCGTCTCCATTATGGAATCCTCTTTTGTGCACAGTTGTCACATCCCTAGCTTCTGGTAATGCTCTAGGCTAGCTTCATGTGTGCATCATGTTTAAATTCTGAAACTTGAACTGAGAAATTTTGGAAGCCTCAAAACCCTAAATAAAAGAGGGGCAAAAACCCTAGAAATCTCATCCATTGCTCCAAAATGCTCTTCTTAAATGTTTGATAATTTTTGGTAAGGGTTCTGGTCCCAACCAAAATATTGAACATTTTTAAGGAATTATTTTTGGGACTTTGGATTTAATTCATTAGCTATTTGAATTTGAATTATATTCATATAATTAGAATATAATTTCAAATACCCCTGAAATATTTTATAAGCTTTTGGAAAAGTCCATCTAGCAATATAAAATATTCAGAGGAGTTTTTGGCATTGTTTGAATTACTTTAAAATTCAAAACAGTGGCAAAATAAATTAAATAAAACAAAACAGAAGAAAAAAATAAAACAGAGAGCAGAAGCTTACCTAACTCACCTGCAGCCCACCTGGCGCCCACCAACCGGCCCAGCCGGCCCAGCCCACCTCCTCCCCCTTGTCCTCTTCCTCCTCTGCCAGGAGGACGAACAGAGGCGAGGCGTGGCGCGCGCCCGAGAGGCCTCGGCCACCTCCTGCTTCCCCCTGGCCACCTCCTGCTTCCTCTCGTCGCCCTGGACCCCGTCGGCGATGCCACGCACCCCTCCCTGGTGGCCCTCTCTCCTCTCCCTCACTCGCTGCCCTCCTTCCCCTCTCCCTCTTCGTTCTTCGCCCGAACAGAGAGCCGCCGCCGTCGTTCGCTGCCACCACGCCCACCATGCTCCTCTCGCCTCCCCGTGTAGTCTGCAAACTCTGCCACCGCCTGTTACGTCGCCTCGAGCAAGCCCCGAGCGCTCGGACGCCCCAACTCGACCGCATCGACTCGTCTTCAAGCTTCGGTCGCTGGAGATCGCCGTCGCTGTCCCGTCGCCCCAGGCCTTCCCCGAGCACGCCGACCGTCTCATCGTGATCTCCGTGAGCCCCTACTTCATTTCCCCCTAACCCCACGTCTGATTTCGAGCTCCAGCCGCTCCCTCCACCGGAGCCGAGACGCTCCGCCGCACGGGCTCGTCGCCGGTGAAGCCCCGGTGACCTTTTGGTCCCACGCATGCGTCCGTTGCACTCGTTTCGTTCCGTAGAGTAAAACTAGCGCGACAACCGTCTCGTTTGCACACCGCAGCGCCGGTCCCGCGAACCCCCGAGCTCCGGCCGCCGCCGGGGTCGATGCCGCGCTCAACTCCGGCCACCCCACGCCCTCTCGTGGTCCCCTTAGATGCGCGGGAACACGGGCTCACCCCTGGTGCCCTCAGCGCGACCAGCCGCGGGCTGTAGCGCCGTCCCGAGCAACTCCGGCGAGGTCTCGCTGTCGCCGTGGTCGCCGGCGTCACTAGCTGACGTGGCGCTGATTTAGTTAGCACTAATGACCACGCTAAACACCCCCCACAGACACTGACAGCGGGCCCCGTAGCGGGTCAAAGCCCGAGTCAACGCGGGATTAGCCCCTGTGTCATTGACGTGTGGACCCCACACGTCAGGTTTGACCCTGACCGGCCCGGTTGACCCTGCTGACGTCACTGTGACGTGGTGCTGACGCCATAATCATTTCTGGATTTAATATTAATCAGGAAATTCCAGAAAATAGCTAAAACTTCAATAAATCATAGAAAATTAACCGTAACTCCAAATTAAATAATTTATATATGAAAAATTATCAGAAAAATTCAAGGAATCCATCTGTACCATTTTCATGCATGTTAGAACAACTTATAGCTGCTGTTTAGCACAAATCATATAAAGGGCATTTAATTAATCACATATGGAGTTTGAATTTGAATATTATATTCAAACCAACTTCATTTAATCTGTTGCTAGTTGCATTAGCCCAAAACACATTCATTTTGCCATGTCATGATCATGCATCATATTGTGCATTGCATTGATTGTGTTCCTTTCTGTGTTGCCGGTATTTGTCCCCTCTCGATAGACGCGATACCGATGATGTGATCGTTGACACTGATGAAGACTCAATGTTATCTTCAGAAGTGCCAGGCAAGCAAAACCCCCTTGTTCATTCCGATACAATCCCACTCTCTCGCTCCTGCTCTCTTTTACTGCATTAGGACAACACCGATTCATCTGTTACTTGCTGCGGTAGCTGAACCCCTTTATCCTTTGCATGACCTGTCATTGCCACAGTAAATAGATGAAACCCACTAGCATGAGTAGGAGTTGTTTGAGCCCTGTTGTGCCTACTCATTCATGTTTGCTTGTCATGCCTGCTACTGCTTAGAGTTGAGTCAGGTCTGATTCATCGGGGATGAGTCAGAGGCGTGTGAACATGTCCTACTGTGTGTGAGCTAAGTGTGTGAACACGTTTTGGTAAAGGTAGCGGTGAGAGGCCATGTAGGAGTACATGGTGGGTTCTCTCATTGCAGCCGTCCTCAGGAACTGAGTTCTGTGTTTGTGATCCATGATTCAGCTACTACCATACATTGGGCCCTGAAATATGACCCCGCTCGACTTCTTATTCACCCTAGTCCTCTGTCTAGGAGTTGCAAGTAGTTTCTGGTGTTTGTAGTATGCTGGAGGCCGTGGACAGCGCTGACCGTAGGGGTGGGCTGTGAT